>NC_135801.1:2855161-3155161 GCF_964213995.1 Mustelus asterias | reverse complement strand
CGCAATCCTCCAATCCTCTGGAACATCTCCCGTCTCCATCAACGAGGCAAAGATCATCGCCAGAGGCTCTGCAATCTCTTCCCTCGCCTCCCACAGTAACCTGGGGTACATCCCACCCGGTCCCGGCGACTTACCGGCGACTTACCTATCTTGATGTTATTCAAAATTTCCAACACATCCTCTTTCTTAATGTCCTTCTTAATGTCTTAATGTTATATCACAGCTTGGTATGGCTCCTGCTCTGCCCAAGACTGCAAGGAACTACAAAAGGTCGTGAATGTAGCCCAATCCATCACGCAAACCAGCCTCCCATCCATTGACTCTGTCTACACTTCCTGCTGCCTCGGCAAAGCAGCCAGTTTTAAGGACCCCACGTATCCCGGACATTCTCTCTTCCACCTTCTTCCTTCGGGAAAAAGATACAAAAGTCTGAGGTCACGTACCAACCGACTCAACAACAGCTTCTTCCCTGCTGCTGTCAGACTTTTGAATGGACCTACCTCGCATTAAGTTGATTTTTCTCTTCACCCTAGCTATGACTGTAACACTACATTCTGCGCCCTCTCCTTTCCTCCTCTATGAACAGTATGCTTTGTATAGCATGTAAGAAACAATACTTTTCACTGTATGTTAATACATGTGACAATAATAAATCAAACCAAATCAAATCAGCTGGATATGGGATTGTTCAATAAGGAATGGGATTATTTACGTGGATTTTCAGGATAATTAGCAGTACTAAGCACAGTTCCTGATTTGAATGGACAGGGCTGTTTACCTTTTCATTGGTTTTAGTACAGTTCCTGCCCAGTCAGTGGGAGATACAAATATGTTTTTTCTCGGGAAGGATAGTAATAAACTGGCATCAATCCAGTGATTCAGAGATAGAAAAGCAGAGAGGAACTGAGAGTTATCAAACCTGAACAATGGGCAGTGAGCGTATCATGCTGAATTATTTTGTTGGGGAACATTCTGTGCCTTTATGATTTGATTGCAAGATGCCATAACAGGATAAAAACTCTCTGCTGTCCATGGGCAGTCAGCTGATTCTTTTCAAAACCCACATTTCTCAGCTCAGTGTTCGTGGGAGGGGCACAGCACCAACCTGGCACTTCCCTGGCATTTGTAACCACCAAACCTCCAACAATCCTCACCAATTCCAGGCTACAATCATCCAGTCGCATCTCTCAGAGTCTGACATGGCTGGAACTTTACCATCCCGCCCCCCCACGGGAATCGGAGCGGGTGAGGGGCGGAGCATGGAATGTCCGCTGATCTCGGGCGGGATTTTGCGGTTTCAGGATGAGCGAGAGTGTAAAATCGTGCCCCACACTTTCTCATTTATGATACTCGGCAATCCCGTCTCTCTTGTTTCAGAGATACAGAAAACAGGACAGGGTATCAGCATCAAAGCATCCCTTCAGATTAGACCAGTGAATAGATCATAAAATTCCCTCCATTATATTCTAACAGTGTTTTAACAGCAGCCTGACAACATCCCTTACTAAGCGATGGCTTCAACAGGTACACCCTATCATGTTGGATGAAAGGGTTGACGTATCAGGGGACATTAAACAGTTTGGGTTTGTACTCGCTGGAGTTTAGAAAGATGAGAGGGGATCTGATCGAGGGAAATAAAATTTTGAAAGGGATTGATAAAGTAAATGTAAACCAAATGTTTCCTCTTATGGGGCAATCTAGAACAAGAGGTCACAGGTATGGGTTGAGAGGCGGTAGATTTAACACTGAGCTGAGGAGGAACGACTTCTCGCAGAGGGTGGAGAAATTGTGGAACTCGCTGCCCCGTAAAAAAAAAAGTTTATTTATTAGTCACAAGTAAGGCTTACATTAACACTGCAGTGAAGTTACTGTGAAAATCCTCCAGTCGCCACACTCTGGCGCCTGTTCAGGTTACACTGAGGGAGAATTTAGCATGGCCAATGCATCCTAACCAGCGTGTCTTTCAGACTGTGGGAGGAAACCGGAGCACCCGGAGGAAACCCACGCAGACACGGGGAGAACGTGCAAACTCCACACAGACAGCGACCCAAGCCGGGAATTGAACCTGGGTTCCTGGAGCTGTGAGGCAGCAGTGTTAACCACTGTGCCACCGTGCCGCTGGGATTGAACCCGGGTTCCTGGAGCTGTGAGGCAGCAGCGCTGACCACTGTGTCCCCTTAGAGCGATGGAGACTGGATTGTTGAATGGTTTCCAAGAAGGAGATAGATATATTTCGAATTTAAAAATGGGATAAGAGGATATGGGGAACAGGTGGGGAGGTGGATTTGAGACCAGGGAGAGATCAGCCATGATCTGATTGAATGGCGGAGCAGGCTCAAAGGGCTGGATTTGCCGACTTCTGTTCCTAATTCCTCTGTTCCTATGTTAATGCTCATGCTAATGGGAGTCAGCTGTGTTTCAGTTGGTAACTCTCTCGGTTCTGAGTCAGAAGGTTCCACCCAAAGAGACTTGGGAACACAATATAGGCAGCCATGTTTCCAGAGCAGTACTGAGGGAGTGCTGCACGGCTCAAATGCTGCCTTTCAGATGTCCAACCGAGACCCTGTCTGCTCTCACAGCTGAATGTAAAAAAAAAAATCACTTCCCAATACTTGTAACAGAAAAGGAGAAGGAGGCAACAATAACAATTTTATTTATATAGCACCTTTAATTAGTGTACAATATCCCAAGATGTTTTGCAAAAGCCTAACCAATCAAATGTTCACATGAAGATTAGGACAAAAGTTTGCTGAAGGAGGTAGGTTTTAAGGAGAGTCTGAAAGGAGAATAGAGAGGCAGAGAGGTTTTGGGAATTCCAGAGCTTAGGGACCAGGGAGATGGTTTCCAGTGGTAGGGTGATTAAAATCAGCAATGTGCAAAAGATGTGAATTGGAGTACAGAGAGTTGTGGGGGCTGGAGGAGGTTACAGAGATAGGGTAAGGGGAAAAGCTGTGATTACCCCTACGTGGTCCATGGTAAGTCACTGTTTAATCTCCCTGTGCGGCTCATTGAGTATGAGTTCCCCTGGTAACAGGCAGTGGGCTGCCCAGCTGGAACACATCACCTGAGCCTTTTATAAGGCAGACCCAGGACTGGGCCTGCTGGACTGCACCCCCAGGCAGGGACTAGTGTGTGTGCATGATGGTGGTGGTTTTACTTTATATTCTGTAATAAACAATGCTGCTTTCTAGTCGGTCTTCCTGAGTCATTACAAAGGCCAAGGAGAGATTTGAAAATAAGACACTGTTTTGAAGAATAACAGGTGAGTTCTCCCTGAGTCTTGACCAAAATCTATCCCTCAATCACCATCTGAAGAACCAGTTTCTCGGGTCACGGCTGTGTATGGGAGTTTGCTGCCTGCAAATTGACAGCTGCACCGACAACATTGCAAAAGTAATTTATCAACAATAAACCGCATTAGGCACTACACAAATGTAATTTGATGTTGAGTGTTTATTAGGAACAATTTTTTTACAGACAGTAACGAGAAGAGCTTTGCTCGGGTTAGTGTGGGTCTGGTTTCAAACCAGGAGTGCGTTCATTTCAGGAGTGAACTGATTGGCTGTTTAGATGATATTAAGGGGATTGATAGAGTAAATGCTGGATGGGGGGGAGGGGGGGCAAGGGGAGCCCGTGTTAAGTTGTCGGAGGGAACAATTCTTCCTTTTTATTCTTTCACGGGATGTGGGCGTCACTGGCTGGGTCAGCGTTTGTTTCCCACCCCTAGTTACCCTTGAACAGAGTGGCTTGCTCGGCCATTTCAGAGGGCAGTTGAGAGTCACCCACATTGCTGTGGCTCTGGAGTCACATGTAGGCCAGACCGGGTAAGGACGGCAGATTTCCTTCCCTAAAGGACATTAGTGAACCAGGTGGATTTTTACAACAATCAATGAAAGTTTCATGGTCACCTTTACTGAGGTAGTCATGATGTGGAGACGCTGGCGTTAACGCCGGCGCCTTTACTGAGACCAGCTTTATATTCCAGGTTTATTAATTGAATTTAAATTCCACCAACTGCCATGGTGGGATTTGAACTCATGACCCCACAGTATTAGCCTGAGCCTGGATTACTAGTCCAGTGACATTACCAGCACACCACCCTCTCCCCCAACAATGGTAAAATTAGATAGGTAGTTTCAGAGTGAAGCACTTTCTCACACAGAAGCTTAGAGGTATCACTTGGAGCTTTCGAGACTGACAGAGAGATTTTAGTGAGATAAGGGGAGCAAAGACACAATAAAATGGATTCAAGGTACAGATGAATCCTGATCTAATTGAATGGTGGAATAGACTTGAGAGGCTGAATAACCTTCTACTGTTGTAAAGAAAAAAGAACAAAGAAAATTACAGCACAGGAACAGGCCCTTCGGCCCTCCAAGCCTGCACCGACCATGCTGTCCGACTGAACTAAAACCCCCTACCCTTCCGGGTGCCGTATCCCTCCATTCCCAATCTATTCATGTATTTGTCAAGATGCCCCTCAAAAGTCACTATCGTATCTGCTTCCACTACTTCCCCAGGCAGCGAGTTCCAGACACCCACTACTCACTGTGTAAAAAACTTGCCTCATACATCTCCTTTAAACTTTGCCCCTCACACCTTAAACCTGTGCCCCCTAGTAATTGACTCTTCCACCCTGGGAAAAAGCTTCTGACTATCCACTCTGTCCATGCCCCTCATAATCTTGTAGATTTCTATCAGGTCGCTCCTCAACGTCCATCGCTCCAGTGAGAACAAACCAAGTTTCTCCAACCTCTCCTCATAGCTAATGCCCTCCATACCAGGCAACATCCTGGTAAATCTTTTCTGTACCCTCTCCAAAGCCTCCACATCCTTCTGGTAGTGTGGCGACCAGAATTGAACACTATATTCCAAGTGAGGCCTAACTAAGGTTCCATGAAGCTATGTTTGTTCATTTGGTATCTGTCCCCTCCCTCCAGCTGCACTCCTTTGATCTAAATGCTGAGCAAGATAAAGAAAGAGAGGCAGAAAGCGAGAATGTGGTCGGTGTTTTGGACAGTGGTTGTTTAAGAGTGATCTCCTCGCTCAGAGTGTTAGCCAGCTGGAATACTTACTTGCCGTACTTGGTATCTCCGACCAAGAGTTCAGGGGGCCGATACCAGCGGGTTGCCACATAATCGGTGTAAATCTCCCCTGGGGCTGCAAGTGTTCGCGCAAAACCAAAATCACACAACTTAACAGCCCCAGAGTGAGACACCAGTATATTCTCTGGTTTAATATCACGGTGAATGATCTGGAAGCAAACAGATGGTAGTTTAAACAGGCGGAGTACTCCAGTAGCTCATTATTCCACTGTCGCTCCCTCAGATATCTATCTGCCCAACTCCCCCTTCAACACCTGCACACGGTTTACTTCACTGGGTAGACTTCACTCCTCACGGTCAATTGGTCAAACTGAAGCATGTTCCAGTTTTAAACTTGAATTGATGTCATCTGTGATAACCTCAGAATGTGTGAATGTATAAAAATCAAATCCAGATAGAGGTAGTGGGTTTGAAGGAGCTGCCTTAGGAGCCTTGGTGAGTTCCTGCAGTGCATCTTGTAGATGGTCCACACGGCTGCTACTGTGCGTTGGTGGTGGAGGGAGTGAATGTTAAGGGGGTGGATGGGGTGTCAATTAGGCGGTCGCTTTGTCCTGGGTGGTGTCGAGCTTCTTGAGAGTTGTTGGAGCCGCACCCATCCAGGCAAGTGGGAGTATTCCATCACACTCCTGACTTGTACCTTGTAGATGGTGGACAGGCTTTGGGGAGTCAGGAGGTGAGTTAGTTTGCACATTGTGAGAGGGATTGAGTGTTACTTTAATTAACCTACTGATTATACTGAGTGTAACAGAAGAGTTCACTGATTATTCTGAATGATGTGTGTTTTGTTTGCAAAGATTGATTTTGACCAGTTTTGCCTGTTTTCAGACCGAATCCTCTCTAATGAAGATTGAGAGAACAGTGAGACACCACACTCACATTGTGGCTGTGACAGAATGTCATTCCTCGCAGGATCTGAATCAGATATTTCCGAACTTTGTCGTACTCTAATCCATTTGGGGACTGCTCCAGATCATCCAGTACCGTGTGGTCCACAAACTCGAAAATCAGGTACCAGCGTTTCTTCCTCTTGCACACTTCCAGCAGATTGACCAAGTTCTCATGTCGAAGTTGCTGAGAAGACAAGAAGGAAAAAGAGATCGGTTTCTCCTGAACTCTTTGCAGGTTTCCGGGAAAACTCTGGAATTTTCTCACAGCTACACGTAATGTGCAACAAGTGAAGAGGGCACGTGTCTAAGAAAAGAGGATATCTCCAGGGTGACTAAAGATAGGTAATAACTGTCCTTCCCACACTATCCACATATAGACACAAAACAAATACAGAATACAATAAAGGTATAAAAAGTGTTATGAAGATCACACTTTATTCCATTTGGATAAAGCAGTTCTGTCATCACGCATTTCATGATTTTTTTCTGTGAAAATGAAATAAAGAATTATTAATTTACAGCCCAGAGAGAGGCCATTCAGCCCATAATAGATGTCTAAGTCACCAGTGAAATCCTTTGGGAGGCATCCATGCCAGATTCATTATCCTTCTTGAGCTCCTTACACTTTCTAGAAAGTTGGCCAATCCATTGTCTCTCATTTCCCTTTCTATGTCCTTTATCATAATGGTCTCACTCTCTGCTCCTTCTTTGAGCAAATGTCCAGGAAAGTCTAACTGAAGCATGTGAGTTGGCCAAAGGGCATTTGAAAAGCACTCACACACAATTGAAAGTTAGAGCAGATAAAAATGCTAAAGCTCGCAACGTCGTCATTGGAGGTGGTGATGGTGTTACTTGTCGCTGGTAGACCGTTAAAAGCAAGGTTCACTCGACCTCATCAAATCAAAAAGAAACTCAATGATGTAAATGATCTCAGGAGCTCTCCAACAGGATGAAAAATCAGCGTGTGTGTCACGTTGATAAGTTAAAGCAATATAATGACAGGGGTGATAGTCAGGACAGGAGTTTATTCGCAGTGGTTAAAAAATGTAGCGAGTGAAATAAAAATATCAGAACACTCTGAGAATAAATCAGGAGCCACAAATTCTAACGTCAACCCTCCAATCATCAGTTTGGGTAAGACAGATATATTTTAAAAATATCTTCCAGAAAACTGTCCCGGTGACAAATGAAAACTGTTACAAACTCATAAACCAATTTGTGTGGATAGGCCAGGAGAAAGGTCTTTCTCAACACATGACGGCAATGTGGGGGATGCGTCACCCATAATGCAACATCCTTACAGACTCAATCCAGAGAGGATAGACCGAGTGAGGGAAGCAATCAAGTTTGTGATGGAAAATGACCTTGTTGAACCCACGCACCCCAGACATTCTCTCTTCCGCCTTCTTCCATCCGGATAAAGATACTAAAGTCTGAGGTCACGTACCAACCGACTCAAGAACAGCTTCTTCCCTGCTGCTGTCAGACTTTTGAATGGACCTACCTTGCATTAAGTTGATCTTTCTCTACAACCTAGCTATGACTGTAACATTACATTCTGCACCCTCTCCTTTCCTTCTCTATGAACGGTATGCTTTGTCTGTATAGTGCACAAGAAACAATAATTTTCACTGTATACCAATACATGTGACAATAATAATTTTTTTAAAAGAGTCACAGTAACTGGAGGTCACCTATTGTAATGGTACTGCACCCAGGTTGGTCCCAGCAATTAGACAGTGATTATCATCAGAGTCAATGCGATTTCAAAGCCAGATTCACATCCAATTTCACGATTGGAAGATGGTAGTGAGGAGGTTAGGCAGGCCATGTTCATTACTAAAATGTATTTATTGAAGGGATATTGGCAAGTTCAATTAATCGACACAGCCAAAGAAATATCACCTTTCCTAACCCTGTGTGGATTTTATTAATGTAAAGTCATGCCTTTCAGAATATAAATAAACCAGAAAGTTCTGAAGGATTAAGCAGCCAGGTTGTTGAAGGGTGGGTGATGTCACTGTGGGGTATATATTGACGATTTGGTAGTGTTTAGCTAAACCTGGAACAAACATTTACAACATCTGCACAAATTGTTTGATTGGTTACAATGCGCCAATTTGGTCATAAACTTGGCAAAAAGTTAATTTGCCAAAGCGAAAGGAATTTGCTTTGGTCAGGCTGTGTGACAGGGCCTAGAAACTCCCAGAGGGCCTAGAAACTCCCAGAGGGCCGAGAAATTTGAACAGACAAAGAAGTGTCAAAGTACTTTTGAGAACTTGAAAGCTGTGCAGACTACCACACCAGCTTTAGTTGCACCAAATTATACTAAACCATTTAAACTGTAAGAAGTCTCACAACACCAGGTTAAAGTCCAACAGGTTTATTTGGAATCACGAGCTTTCGAAGCGCTGCTCCTTCATCAGGTTATCAATGCTCCAAAAGCTTGTGATTCCAAATAAACCTGTTGGACTTTAACCTGGTGTTGTGAGACTTCTTACTGTGCCCACCCCAGTCCAACGCCGGCATCTCCACATCATGGCCACATTTAAGCTGGCACTTGCTGGCAGTGACGTGTGTGTTGGTGCAGCTTCAGTACAGGAGGACCAGGTGCGGATCGTCTGTTACTTCTTTCGAAAGTTAAATTCTTCCCAGCAGAAATATTCAACTGTGGAAAAAGATGTGTTCACTCCATAACATTTTGAAATCTACACATCCTAAAATTCCACAGTGATTGTTATTTATACAGACATAAGCTTTTAACCTTTCTGACATAGTTTCATATTAAAAATCAAGCTATTTTGTTGGCGTTTAGTGCTACAACTAAACCATAAAAGTCATTCTCTCAGTGAGAAGAGACAAGAGAGAAAACGCTGGAAAATCTCAGCAGGTCTGGCAGCATCTGTAAGGAGAGAAAAGAGCTGACGTTTCGAGTCCAGATGACCCTTTGTCAAAGGTTTCAGATTCCAGCATCCGCAGTAATTTGCTTTGATGCAATATCATCCTCAATGTTTTATCAAAAGTAAATGTGGAGGAACTGGGGTGCTGTGATCAGAATGGATTTGTGTAGAATATGATTTTTATGCAAAAGTCCTTGTATATTTGATGTAAATACACTGTTTCTGATAGAGTAAAATCTGTACAAACAGAAACAGCGGCTGGAATTTTACCGGCACGCCGGGTGGGCCAGGTTCGGAGAACGGCATTCTCCGTTGGCCTCGGGCGGGATTGTACAAAACTCGGGCGGACGTGTCGGTAAAATTCCACCCAGTGGGAAGAAGCGATTGCAATCGAAAATAAAACTGCTTCTCAAAGGTGCCCTTTCATTTCTTTTTCTGGGAGGAAGTGGTAGCAACAAAATATAACTTTAAGTTTAATTTATATTTATATTTGTATGTTAAAAAAAGGTACGATGTGGAGATGCCGGCGTTGGACTGGGGTAAACACAGTAAGAAGTCTCACAACACCAGGTTAAGGTCTTGGTTTATTTGGTAGCAAAAGCCACTAGCTTTCGGAGCGCTGCTTCTTCGTCAGGTGAGTGGGAGTTCTGTTCACAAACAGGGCATATAAAGACACAATCTCAATTTACATGAATAATGTTTGGTATGCAAGTCTTACAGGTAATCAAGTCTTAAAGCACTCCGAAAGCTAGTGGCTTTTGCTACCAAATAAACCTGTTGGACTTTACCCTGGTGTTGTGTGACTTCCTACTGTGAAAAAAGGTACAACAGGGCTTCAGTTTCATTTAGTCGGGTGCGATTCCCAGCTTGGGTCACTGTCTGTGGGGAGTTTGCACGTTCTCCCCACGTCTGCGTGGGTTTCCTCCGGGTGCTCCGGTTTCCTCCCACAGTCCGAAAGACGTGCTGGTTAGGGTGCATTGGCCATGCTAAATTCTCCCTCAGTGTTACCCGAACAGGCGCTGGAATGTGGCGACTGGGGGATTTTCACAGTAACTTCATTGCACGGTTAATGTAAGCCT
The DNA here is from genome assembly GCF_964213995.1 of Mustelus asterias. Lineage (NCBI taxonomy): Eukaryota > Metazoa > Chordata > Chondrichthyes > Carcharhiniformes > Triakidae > Mustelus > Mustelus asterias. Next base: position 3,145,190 of record NC_135801.1, on the reverse strand, counting down.
AATTGTGATACTAATAAATAAACTTTAAACTAGTTTTTTTGTGAGCTTGATGTTGGGATGTCTGGAGGGTCTCCTCGTCAGGTTTCCTGGACTTGTTTGTATAAATGCATTTTTAATGAGGTTTCGCGACCCTCGTTGGTCTGCGGCATTCTCTTTCCGGGGGGCAGTTGGGGCTGGGTCACTGAATATATTCGAGGCTGAGTTAGACAGATCTTTGATCGACACGGGAGTTGAGGCTTATCAGGGGACAGACAGGAAAGTGGAGTCAAGGCTACAATCAGATCAGCCATGATCTGGAATTTCTTCAGCCAGAGGGTGGTGAATCTGTGGAACTCTTTGCTGCAGAAGGCTGTGGAGGCCGGGTCATTGAGTGTCTTTAAGACAGAGATAGATAGGTTCTTGATTAATAAGGGGATCAGGGGTTATGGGGAAAAGGCAGGAGAATGGGGATGAGAAAAATATCAGCCATGATTGAATGGCGGAGCAGACTCGATGGGCCGAGTGGCCTAGTTCTGCTCCTATTTTTTACGCTCGGTCAGGATGTGTGGAGAGAAAAGACGAGCTTAACATCCATGTCTCTGACCTCCATCAGAATTAAGCAATAGGCCAAAATTGAAACTCAACATCCTTTCCTATTTTCTCTTTATCAATTGGATTTTCACACTCTTTTTCTCAATTGGAAGTTATGTATCTCTTTATCATAGAATCCATAGAATCCCTACAGTACAGAACGAGGCCATTTGGCCCATCGAGTCTGTACTGATCACAATCCCATCCAGGCCCGATTTCCCCCAACCCCATGCATTTACCCCACTAATCCCCCTGACACTAGGGTCAATTTAGCATGGCCAATCAACCTAACCCACACGTCTTTGGAGTGGGAGGAAACCGGAGCACCCGGAGGAAACCCATGCAGACAAAGGGAGAACGTGCAAACTCCACACAGACAGTGACCCGAGGCTGGAATTGAACCCGGGTCCCTGGTGCTGTGAGGCAGCAGTGCTAACCCACTGTGCCACCGTGCTGCCCCGGATTACCGGATTTTGTTATCTGTCTCGCTGTCAATGGGGTGAGAATGCCGGCTCTCACTAACAATGAGTGAGCGTTCTGTTATTTGTTCCAGATTGGAGGCAGAATTAGGTGCCTAGGAAAGTTTAATAAGCAGCTCGGAAACCAATCGCCGCCTTTGTGTTCAGATTAATGTGACAAATTCTGAATTTATAAGATATATTTTTGGAAATATCAACATCGTAGCCAAGAAATCTCCAGTTCCCAAGATGGTGAAGGATGAAATGTAGAGTGGCTGAGGTGAATAGTTTAGATATGATGTGAGGAGGATTGTTTGGAACAGCAACATGGTTTAGAGAAGTTGGGCTGAATGGCCTGTCTGTTGCAACGATGGAGAACAAAATTTCCCAACTCCTGAATTAGAATCAGTGCCCTTCAAACAGAGCAAATAAACTGAAGCAGATCTGAAAGCCCTTAATCAGTACAGACACCAAACTTTATCGGCAGGCAAACTGCATTCCAAAGCTTGTCCAGGCTTGTCCAGAGGATCAAGAACACTTTAAACAAAGAGACTAAAATAACTTCAACAACACATTAACAAACAAGATCGTTAAAACTACTGCAGAGTGCCGTTACATAACAACCGATGAAGTGAATTCAACTGGACTATAACACTTATTAACAGAAGGAAAGGTTAAATTCATTATATCCAGCTGCCTTCAATTAACATCTTCATTTTCTTTCCACATCTGACATCTTCAGATTCATCGAATCGTTCGGTCCAGAAGGCGGTCATTTGATTCATTGGGCGAGATTTTACAGCTTCGCTCGAGCGAGACCGGAAATTCCCGCCCAAGGCCAACGGACATTTCTGTTGTCCGCCCCTAGGATCCTAGAAGAATCATAGAATCCCTACAGTACAGAAAGAGGCCATTCGGCCCATCGAGTCTGCACCGACCACAATCCCACCCAGGCCCTACCCCCATATCCCTACATATTTTACCCGCTAATCCCTCTAATCTACGCATCCCAAGACACTAAGGGGCAATTTTTTTTTAGCATGGCCAATCAACCTAACCCACACATCTTTGAACTGTGGGAGGAAACCGGAGCACCCGGAGGAAACCCACGCAGACACGGGGAGAATGTGCAAACTCCACACAGACAGTGGCCCAAGCCGGGAATCGAACCCAGGTTCCTGGAGCTGTGAAGCAGCAGTGCTAACCACTGTGCTACCGTGCCGCCCCGGTCCGATTCCGTGGTGGGCGGGGTGGTAGAATTCTGGCGATTCTGTTTGTACCAGCTCTTTGAGGAACTTATCAACTGATTGTTTGTATAACTTATTAGCGAGAACATTACAACAACAACCTGTCCTGGTCCCCCCCATGCCGACACTATAATTAAGAAAGCCCACCAAAGCCTCTATTTTCTCAGAAGACGAAGGAAATTTGGCACGTCAGCTATGACTTTCACCAACTTTTACCGATGCACCATAGAAAGCATTCTTTCTGGTTGTATCACAGCTTGGTATGGGCTCCTGCTCTGGCCAAGGCCGCAAGGAACTACAAAAGGTCGTGAATGTAGCCCAATCCATCACACAAACCAGCCTCCCATCCACTGACTCTGTCTACACTTCCCGCTGCCTCGGCAAAGCAGCCAGATTAATTAAGGACCCCACGCACCCCGGACATTCTCCCTTCCACCTTCTTCCATCGGGAAAAAGATACAAAAGTCTGAGGTCACGTACCAACCGACTCAAGAACAGCTTCTTCCCTGCTGCTGTCAGACTTTTGAATGGACCTACCTCGCATGAAGTTGATCTTTCTCTACACCCTAGCTATGACTGTAACGTAACATTCTGTACTCTCTGAACATTATGCTCTGTATAGAGCGCAAGAAATAATATTTTTCACTGTATGTTAATACGTGACAATAATAAATCAAATCAAACATTATTGAGCAGGATTAATATTTAGTATCTAAATTTCTATTTGAAACATTATTCCTAAACCCGTCAAATTTGCTTTGAGAAGCTGAGATGAGGATGATTTTCTTTCTCTCAAAGTGGGTCGTTAGTCTTTGGAATTCTCTCCCTTCACCCCCAGAGAGCAGTGTGGGCCGTGGGTCACTGAATATATTCAAGGCTGAGTTAGGGGGGTTTTTGATCGAGAAAGGAATCGATGGTTATGGAGAGACGGAGGAGAAAGTGAAGTTAAGGCTATTTCAGATCGGCTATGATCTTATTGAAGGACTCAATGGACTGAATGGCCACCTCCTGCTCCTATTAAATCTGAGGTTTTTACGCTCTCTCTCTCCACCTTTTAAATATCTCAAAACCTGCTTGAAGTGTCCTCGCTGTTTTAATCTTTAAACGCAGTAGCTGAGTTAGGCACAGATTTCACAACCAATAAAGTGGGGCGGCACGGCGGCACAATGGTCAGCACTGCTGCCTCACAGCGCCAGGGACCCGGGTTCAATTCACAGCTTGGGTCACTGTCTGTGTGGAGTTTGCACGTTCTCCCCGTGTCTGCGTGGGTTTCCTCCGGGTGCTCCGGTTTCCTCCCACAGTCCGAAGATGTGCGGGTTAGTTTAGGTTGTTTGGCCATGCTGAATTGCCCCTTTGTGTTCCGGGCTGTGTATGTTAGAGGGATTAGCAAGGTAAATATGTGGGGTTTTGAGGTTGGGCCTGGGTGGTTGGTGTGGTCGGTGCAGCCTCGATGGGCTGAATGGCCTCCTTCTGCACTGTCCGGATTCTATGATTCTGTGAAAGTGATTCTGACCAGATTCAGTATTTTTGTGATCTTTACTGAGGGATATACATGGGCCACGACAACAGGAATTACACCCCTGCTCTTCTCCAATACAGACAGAGCAAACAGGGCCTTGGTTTAACATCTTGTCTGAAAGACTGAACCGTAACAGTGCAGCACTTTGATTTAACCCCAAACATCAGCCAGAGCAGAGGTGCAGTCTCAATTTAATATCTCACCTGAGATACAGCAACTCCAACAATGCAACACCTCCTCAGAACATACTGATCCTCCAATAGCACTCCCTCAGTACTGACCCTCTGACAGTGCAGCACTCCCTCAGTACTGTCCCTCTGACAGTGCGGCACTCCCTCAGTACTGACCCTCTGACAGTGCGGCACTCCCTCAGTACTGACCCTCTGACAGTGCAGCACTCCCTCAGTACTGTCCCTCTGACAGTGCGGCACTCCCTCAGTACTGACACTCTGACAGTGCAGCACTCCCTCAGTACTGACCCTCTGACAGTGCAGCACTCCCTCAGTACTGACGCTCTGACAGTGCGGCACTCCATCAGTACTGACCCTCTGACAGTGCGGCACTCCCTCAGTACTGACCCTCTGACAGTGCGGCACTCCCTCAGTACTGACCCTCTGACACTACGGCACACCCTCAGTACTGACCCTCTGACAGTGCAGCACTCCCTCAGTACTGACCCTCTGACAGTGCGGCACTCCATCAGTACTGACCCTCTGACAGTGCAGCACTCCCTCAGTACTGACCCTCTGACAGTGCAGCACTCCCTCAGTACTGACCCTCTGACAGTGCAGCACTCCCTCAGTACTGACCCTCTGACAGTGCAGCACTCCCTCAGTACTGACCCTCTGACAGTGCGCCACTCCCTCAGCACTGACCCTCTGACAGTGCGGCACTCCCTCAGTACTGACCCCTGACAGTGCGGCACTCCCTCAGTACTGACCCTCTGACAGTGTGGCACTCCCTCAGTACTGACCCTCTGACAGTGCGGCACTCCCTCAGTACTGACCCTCTGACAGTGCAACACTCCCTCAGTACTGACCCTCTGACAGTGTGGCACTCCCTCAGTACTGACCCTCTGACAGTGCGGCACTCCCTCAGTACTGACCCTCTGACAGTGCAGCACTCCCTCAGTACTGACCCTCTGACAGTGCAGCACTCCCTCAGTACTGACCCTCTGACAGTGCAACACTCCCTCAGTACTGACCCTCTGACAGTGCAGCACTCCCTCAGTACTGACCTTCTGACAGTGCGGCACTCCCTCAGTACTGACCCTCTGACAGTGCGGCACTCCCTCAGTACTGACCCTCTGACAGTGCGGCACTCCCTCAGTACTGACCCTCTGACAGTGCGGCACTCCCTCAGCACTGACCCTCTGACAGTGCGGCACTCCCTCAGCACTGACCCTCTGACAGTGCAGCACTCCCTCAGTACCTCTCCAAGAGTATTAGCCTGGCTATGAGCTCAGGTCCTGAAAGACACTTGAATCCGCTGTTTTCTGACTTTGTGAGATTGAACCATGGCCGACACGAGTCACACATTGGTTGGGTTTAAAAAAGAATGGGCAATAAATGTGACATTTCCAGCATCGCCCAGATGACCAAGACCTTCATAGAATGGCTACAGTGCAGAAAGAGGCCATTCGGCCCATTGAGTCTGCAACAACAATCGCACCCAGGTCCTATCCCTGTGACCCCACATATTGACCCTGCTAATCTCCTGACACTAAGAGGCCATTTACACGGCCAATCCACCTAACCTGCACATCTTTGGAGTGTGGGGGGGAAAGCGGAGCACCCGGAGGAAACCCACGCAGACACGGGGAGAACGTGCAGACTCCGCACAGACAGTGACCCGAGGTCGGAATTGAACCCAGGTCCCTGGTGCTGTGAGGCTGCAGCGCTAACCACTGTGCCGCCGTGCCAAATCTTGTAACATGTTCCATGAAGATTTTAGGTCACACTTTTATGTCAACACTTAACTTGCTATGAAAACTTTTAGAATGAAGATCTTGCATGTAAACACTTGCCTATCACTTGATGGCGGACACCGGTCGGTCAGTGATCCTGTGAACTGGTCTATTCCACTCAGCAATCTCACATTTTTAATACTAAAACCTATAGTTCTCAACTGAACAGCTCAATGTTCAGGATATAGACATGGTTCACCAAATTAATTGTTCTGTTAGTCAAGGGCTAAATAAATACTTGGCAATTCAAACTTCTGGCTTGACTTGATATCAGAAAAGAGCAGAAGAGTATAATGTTCCATATCATCTTTGTATGTCCTGCTTACGTCAGTCAGTGATACTGGCAGCAGTAATTATAGAACAATAGGCTGTTTTCCAATACTTAGAAACAGATACAAGGTGCATAATCTTTTCACAACAAGTGCATGAGGAGCTTTGTCCATTCATCTCAGAACAGTGCTTAAATATCATGTGAATGTTAGATAAATGTCTTCTGTAACCGCTGCAGAGCTGGCGTTATCTTTGTGCCATTCTCTGCAGAATCATTCATATTTCAAAATTAATTGCCACACAGTCAGGTAAGTATTCCTTTACATCAGTCATTATGATAACTCATCACCAGAATCAATCAACTTAACCCAAAGCAGTAAACAAACATGTCCCTCCCTTCCTAAAAAGAAACCTCAGCTTTGATAATATGAAGTTGATATTGTAGAAGAGAGTTTAACATTTGATATACCTGTCCTGTCCTGGATAGTATGACTGGGTGAGAATTATTTGCTACAATTAGCCCATCACCTCAATTGCAATTAGTTGATAGCCCTGTAATCTCCTTCTCATATTAATTATTGATTTTTTGTACACTACTAAGATTTTTGTATTTATATATTCCATCAGCCCATCCTGCAGAAATTCCATCCCATTTTGAATTGCAGTGGACTGTCTGAACACGGAGACACACAGCAGGTAACACGCTCGCAGGAATGTTCCAGACACAATAAGTGAATGTATGGCCAGTAAGATCACCTGTGGAGGGAAGGGTGGTAGCTGAGGGACTGGGATAGCAAGATTTAACCACAAATTTCTAGCTTATTTATTAATGTCACAAGTAGGCTTACATTAACACTGCAATGAAGTTACTGTGAAAATCCTCCAGTCGCCACACTCCAGCACCTGTTCGGGTTACACTGAAGGAGAATTTAGCACGGCCAATGCACCTAACCAGTACATCTTTCGGAGTGTGGAAGGAAACCGGAGCACCCGGAGGAAACCCACGCAGACACGGGGAGAACGTGCAAACTCCGCACAGACAGTGACCCAAGCCGGGAATTGAACCCAGGTCCCTGGTGCTGTGAGGCAGCAGTGCTAACCACTGTGCCACTGTGCCACCCTTAAAATATGAATGTTAAAAATAAAGAATATGAATTTGTTTTAAACGTTAACCAGAGCAGAGGTGCAGCCTCAGTTTAATATCTCACCTGAGATACAGCAACTCCAATAATGCAACACCTCCTCAGAACATACTGACCCTCCAATAGCACTCCCTCAGTACTGACCCTCTGACAGTGCCGCACTCCCTCAGTACTGACCCTCTGACAGTGCAGCACTCCCTCAGTACTGACCCTCTGACAGTGCGGCACTCCCTCAGTACTGACCCTCTGACACTACGGCACTCCCTCAGTACTGACCCTCTGACAGTGCGGCACTCCCTCAGTACTGACCATCTGACAGTGCAGCACTCCCTCAGTACTGACCCTCTGACAGTGCAGCACTCCCTCAGTACTGACCCTCTTACAGTGCCGCACTCCCTCAGTACTGACCCTCTGACACTACGGCACTCCCTCAGTACTGACCCTCTGACAGTGCGGCACTCCCTCAGTACTGACCCTCCAATAGCTCTCTCTCAGTACTGACCCTCTGACAGTGTAGCACTCCCTCGATACTGTCCCTCTGACAGTGCGGCACTCCCTCATTACTGACCCTCGAACAGTGCAGCACTCCCTCAGTACTGACCATCTGACAGTGCGGCACTCCCTCAGTACTGACCCTCTGACACTACGGCACTCCCTCAGTACTGACCCTCTGACAGTGCGGCACTCCCTCAGTACTGACCATCTGACAGTGCAGCACTCCCTCAGTACTGAACCTCTGACAGTCCCTCGAGACTGTGCTTCATCACAGGTTTCGTGCTCGCATTGTGGAGTGTGAGGTATTAGCTGTGTCCCAGTAAAATTCACAGTTGGAAATGTAGAATTACATCATATTTACAGAACAGAATCTGGCCATTTAGTCCATCATTATGCTCCCAAAGACCTTCCTCCCACCCCCTTCACCTCATCGGTCGTTATTACAGCAATTTGAGATTTGCTTTTAACCAAGTTATATCTTTGCTCTCAGGCAGATTAGTTACGGTGAATATTTTAGATGTATTTAGAGTGAGGCTGGCACTTGTGACAGAGAGGAAGGGCAGGAGATGCTGATAGGTCATGATGGAGAATGTACATCAACACCAGAGGGACCAGCTGAGCTGAATGATGGTGTTTCTGCGCTCCAAGTAATTCTCGGCAACAAGACTTGTTCCAATTCAATGTCTCTTTATGCCCACAAAAAGGAATAATTACCTTTTTTCTGTTCAGCTCATGATGGTTTAATGCTAACTATTACTTTCAATTTCTTTCTTATCTTGTACTGGCTAAATCTCCATGGTTCCTGGCAGTTAATGAAGGTTGTTCCTCAGTGCTTCTTCAATTCTTCGCCAATGAGATGGAGAGTCGGTCTATTAACAATGATGGGGTGTAAGTGTTGATAGATGTGCGTTTTGGGTGGATTGGCCATGCTAAATTGACCCTTAGTGTCAAGGGGATTAGCAGGGTAAATATGTGGGGTTATGGGGATAGGGCCTGGGTGGGATTGTTGTCAGTGCAGTCTCGATGGGCCAAATGGCCCCCTTCTGCACTGTAGGGATTCCAGGATTCTATGAAGTGGCAGAATGTGCCAAATCAGCCATCAAGTTCTGGCAATCTGCAACTCACACTGCATCCCCTAATCCCCTGATTATCTGCCATTGTCTCGGCCGATGGGGGAAGTGGATCCAGAACCCCGTCACTCTCTGCCGGCTCATTCTGCCTTTGCATATCGCAGGAAAGTTGATCCTTTATTGCTGTCAGGTGGCTGTTGGTTATGGTCTGACATGTGGGAGGTAGCTTACCTTTAACAACCTAATTTCTCTCATGGCAATTTTTTTCACCATTTTGTCATCATCGTCCTCCAGGAATTTTTTGATGGCAACAATTCTTCCATTTTCTTTGTTCCTGCATTTTATTACAATTCCGTAACTCCCTTCTCCCACCAGCCCCAGGTGTTCGTACTTCTCCATGTGGATTCACATCAGTCTGTGGGCTGGAAGTAAAGCATTAAGATGCAACGTGACTTTAAAATATATTTTAGTTTTTTCTACAATGCAGTCAAGTACAAACCCAGCACTTTGCTTCATTTCTACGGGGTTAGAGTTGGAAAGCAGGGACGTTAAACTTTTAAAGCATGGTATCACAAAACAATTACTGGACAAGATGCAAAATAAAAGATTTACAAAGATGATATCCAGAACTGAGAACTTATAACTATCAGGAAAGATTGAACAAGTTGGGGCTTTTATCCACTGAAGGAAAAGGTTGAGGAATGACCTGATAGAGATCTGTAAAATGATGAAAATGTTCGATTGAGTAGATATGGAGATGGTTCCACATGTGGGGGAGATCAGAACTAGGGGGCCAAGAATATCAAATAGTCGCTAATAAATCCAGTCGTGAATTCAGGAGAAACTTCTTTACCCAGGGAGTGGGGAGAATGTGTGACTCGCTCCCACAGGGAATGGGGAAAATGTGGGACTCGCTCCCACAGGGAGTGGGGAGAATGTGGGACTCGCTCCCACAGGGAATGGGGAAAATGTGGGACTCGCTCCCACAGGGAGTGGGGAGAATGTGGGACTCACTCCCACAGGGAGTGGGGAGAATGTGGGACTCGCTCCCACGGGGAGTGGGGAGAATGTGGGACTCGCTCCCACAGGGAGTGGGGAGAATGTGGAACTCGCTCCCACGGGGAGTGGGGAGAATGTGGGACTCACTCCCACGGGGAGTGGGGAGAATGTGGCACTCACTCCCACAGGGAGTGGGGAGAATGTGGAAGTCACTCCCACGGGGAGTGGGGAGAATATGGCTCTCACTCCCACAGAAGTGAGTCCCACTCTCACATTCTCCCCACTCCCTGGGTAAAGAAGTTTCTCCTGAATTCACAAATGGATTTATTAGCGACTATTTGATATTGTTGACCCCCTAGTTCTGGTCTCCCCCACAAGTGGAACCATCTCCATATCTACTCAATCGAACATTTTCATCATTTTACAGATCCTATTAAATTCATCAACACTTCCAATGTGCCAACTCAGCCTTTGACCAATTGAGGAAGAGTATTGAAGACCAGGATCTCAAAGCCGAGACTGAGGTCAGGCTTTAGCTGGCAGCCGCGATTCCCCAATGCAATTTTTCAGGGACTGGACAACCTACAGCAGACACGTGAAAACCCAGAGAAATACCGCCAGCAGCGCTTTTGCTGCATTCACCAAATCTCGGTGCCAAGAAGGATGGTCTAATAGCAGCGCCCTCTCCCAGGTCAACACACCCAGCATCGAGGCGCCAATCACTCAAAACCAGTCCCGTTTGGCAGGATTGGACTCCCAAAGCAGCTGCTTTACCTGGAACTAGGTCATGGCAGGAGACTCCCAGGAGACGAGCAGAAACACTCCCCAAAGCATCTCCAAAGAGGTCAAACATCCCTGCTGACTCTGAGGAGACCCTGACTTGTAAGCAACCAAAATGGAGAAGGTTCATTAAGACACCAAACACGGAGAGAGACTTCATCAGGGACAGGAAGAGGTGAAGTTGGGGAATTGGAGGAAGCGCACAAACCTGCAAACAATCAGCTAACTGACCCTCTGAACACCACTAGCCCCACAGGCGACAGAATCTATAGATCACACACTGAACCTATCAGACATCTCAGAACCCAGCAAACCGGACTGGAAGCAAACCAGCCTCGATCCTGATGGACAGCCCAAGAAGAAAGAAAATGTAGCAGCCAACTGGTGCATAACATAGAAACTAGAAGCAGGAGGAGGCCATTCGGCCCTTCGAGCCTGCTCCACCATTCACTTTGATCATGGCTGATCATCAAATTCAATACCCTGATCCCCCCCTTCCTCCCATATCCCTTCATCCCTTTTGCCCCAAGAGCTATATTTAATTTCTTCTTGAAATCAGACAACGTTTTGGCCTCAACTACTTTCTGTGGGAGTGAATTACACGCATTCACCACCCTCTGGGTGAAGAAATTTCTCCTCACCTCAGTTCTAAAAGGTTTACCCCTTATCCTCAAACTATGACCCCCTAATTCTGGACTCCCCCATAAGCAACAATGTGAGACTGACCAGATTGTCATTTTGTTCCATTGTTTTATTTGTTCATCCGCTGGATATGGGCAACTGACTGGGCCATTGCCCTTGAGAAGGTGGCGTGAGCTGTCTTCTTGAACTGCTGTAGTCCATGTGGTGTAGGTACACCCACAGTGCTGTTAGGGAGGGAACTCCAGGATTTTGACCCAATGACAGGGAAGGATGGTGAGTGAATTACAGGGGAACTTTCAGTATTAATTACAAGTAGTTGCTGTTGTAATTAGCAGAAAAATTTAATATATTTGAATAAGATATGTAATTTAATCCATGCCTTGCTAAAAGAACAAAGAACAAAGAAGAACAAAGAACAATACAGCACAGGAACAGGCCCTTCGGCCCTCCAAGCCCGTGCCGCTCCCTGGTCCAAACTAGACCATTCTTTTGTATCCCTCCATTCCCACTCCCTTCATGTGGCTATCTAGATAAGTCTTAAACGTTCTCAGTGTGTCCGCCTCCACCACCTTGCCCGGCAGCGCATTCCAGGTCCCCACCACCCTGTGCGTAAAATATGTCCTTCTGATATCCGTGTTAAACCTCCCCCCCCTCACCTTGAACCTATGACCCCTCGTGAACGTCACCACCGACCTGGGAAAAAGCTTCCCAGCGTTCACCCTATCTATACCTTTCATAATTTTATACACCTCTATTAGGTCACCCCTCATCCTCTGTCTTTCCAGTGAGAACAACCCCAGTTTACCCAATCTCTCCTCATAACTAAGCCCTTCCATACCAGGCAACATCCTGGTAAACCTCCTCTGCACTCTGTCTAAAGCCTCCACGTCCTTCCGGTAGTGTGGTGACCAGAACTGGACGCAGTATTCCAGATGCGGCCGAACCAACGTTCTATGCAACCGCAACATCAGACCCCAACTTTTATACTCTATGCCCCATCCTATCAAGGCAAGCATGCCATGTGCCTTATTCACTACCTTCTCCACCTGTGACGTCACCTTCAAGGATCTGTGGACTTGCACACCCAGGTCCCTCTGCGTATCTACACCCTTTATGGTTCTGCCATTTATTGTATAGCTCCCCCTTACGTTAGTTCTACCAAAATGCATCATTTCGCATTCATCTGGATTGCACTCCATCTGCCATTTCTTTGCCCAAATTTCCAGCCTATCTATATCCTTTTGTAGCCTCTGACAATGTTCCTCACTATCTGCAAGTCCAGCCATTTTCGTATTGTCCGCAAACTTACTGATCACCCCAGTTACACCTTCTTCCAGATCGTTTATATAAATCACAAACAGAGCCCTGCGGTACACCACTAGTCACAGGCATCCAGCCGGAAAAAGACCCTTCCACTACCACCCTCTGTCTTCTGTGACCAAGCCAGTTCTCCACCCATCTAGCCACCTCCCCCTTTATCCCATGAGATCCAACCTTTTGCACCAACCTACCATGAGGAACTTTATCAAACGCCTTACTAAAGTCCATATAGACGACATCCACAGCCCTTTCCTCGTCAACCATTCTGGTCACTTCTTCAAAAAACTCCACCAGGTTAGTGAGGCATGACCTCCCTCTCACAAAACCATGCTGACTATCGTTAATGAGTTTATTCCTTTCTAAATGCGCATACATCCTATCTCTAAGAATCCTCTCCAACAACTTCCCTACCACGGACGTCAAGCTCACCGGCCTATAATTTCCTGGGTTATCCTTCCTACCCTTCTTAAGTAAAGGAACCACATTAGCTATCCTCCAATCCTCTGGGACCTCACCTGTGTCCAGTGACGAGACAAAGATTTGCGTCAGAGGCCCAGCGATTTCATCTCTCGTCTCCCTGAGCAGCCTTGGATAGATTCCATCAGGCCCTGGGGATTTGTCAGTCTTTATATTCCCTAAAAAACCTAACACTTCCTCCCTTGTAATGGAGATTTTCTCTAATGGGTCAACACTCCCCTCCGAGACACTCCCAGTCAACACATCCCTCTCCTTTGTGAATACCAACACAAAGTATTCATTTAGGATCTCCCCTACTTCTTTGGGCTCTAAGCATAATTCCCCACTTTTGTCCCTGAGAGGTCCAATTTTTTCCCTGACAACCCTTTTGTTCCTAACATGAATAAAATGCCTTGGGATTCTCCTTAATCCTGTCTGCCAAGGACATTTCATGACCCCTTTTTGCCCTTCTAATTCCTCGTTTGAGTTCTTTCCTACTTTCTTTGTATTCCTCCAGAGCTCCCTCCGTTTTTAGCTGCCTGGACCTAACGTACGCCTCTCTTTTATTTTTGACCAATCCCTCAATTTCCCTGGTTATCCACGGTTCTCGAATCCTACCCTTCCTATCCTTCTTTTTTACAGGCACATGCCTATCCTGCAGCCCCAACAACTGTTCTTTAAAAGACTCCCACATGCCAGATGTGGATTTACCCTCAAACAGCCTCTCCCAATCAACAGCTGCCAATTTCTGCCTCATCCCACTAAAATTAGCCTTGCCCCAATCCAACACCTTACCCTTGGGACACCACTTATCCTTTTCCATCACTATCCTAAAGCTAACAGAATTGTGGTCACTATTTGCCATATGTTCCCCTACCGAAACTTTGAAGACCTGACCGGGCTCATTCCCCAGTACTAGGTCCAGTATCGCCCCCTCTCTAGTCGGGCTATCTACATATTGTTCCAAAGAACCTTCCTGTACGCATTTTACAAATGCCTCCCCATTCAGACTCCCAGCCCTACCCGATTTCCAGTCTATACCAGGGAAATTGAAGTCTCCCACTACAACAACCCTATTTTTCCTGCACCTATCCATTATCTCCTGACATATCCATTCTTCCACTTCCCTTGGGCTGTTGGGGGACCTGTAGTACACCCCCAACATAGTGACTGCGCCCTTCCTGTTTCTGAGCTCCACCCACAAGAAAAGAGCAAAATATAAGTCTCAACTTTACATTACAACTTGCACTTATACAAAGATTTTAATAACATCTCCCAAAATGCATTGATTGGGTCAAAATTTGGATACTGAACTAAATGATGAGACATTAGGACCAGAAACTTAGTCAAAAAGGCAGATTTTAAGAAGTGTCTTAAAGGAAGCGAGGGAGGTAGAGGCAGAGAGGTTTCTGGAGATGATTCGGGAGAGATAGGTACAATTTTGTCTTTTAAAAAGCAGTTAGACAGTTACATGGGTAAGATGTCTATAGAGGGATATGGGCCAAATGCGGGCAATTGGGATTAGCTTAGCCGTTAAAAAAAGGGCGGCATGGACAAGTTGGGCTGAAGGGCCTGTTTCCATGCTGTAAACCTCTATAACTCTATGACTCTAGCTCCAGAGCTTAGGCCCCAGACAACTAGAGGCAGAACTGCCATTGGTGGAATGATTAACATCGGGAATGTTTGAGAAGGGCCAGCATTGGTGGAGTGCAGAGATCTCGGAGGTCAGGTTCGCTGGAGGAGATCACAGAGATGAGGAGGGGCGGCTATGGAGGGATTTGAATCCAAGGATGAGTATTGGAAATTTGAGTCTTAGTAATTTTAGGGGTTTGAGATGTTTCACAGTCGAGGAGCTTCAAGGTTTAGCTTCACATTTGGAAGAATCGATGATTTGCCACTCTGTTACAATGAATGAGAATGTCTGGCCTTTGTAGAATATCACAGATACCAACCGGTGTGGACTGTTCAGATGTCGATGATGTCTGTTTTGAAACATGTTCCTGTCAGTCACTGGATCAGAATGTGCTCCTACAATAGGAACCTGAGCTTTGTTATAAAGAGTTTGATGGAATTACAGACATCAACACCTTGAAACTCCAGTCACACACCCCGAGTATCTTTCTTACAGCTCAGCACAACAGATTATGTTGTTGTTGAGAATGAGGTTTCTGCTTTCGTGTCACACTTAACTCTCCTCCCCTGAATAATTCCCCAAAACACCTCGCAATCTCAACTCCTCTCAGCAGGAATGACAACAGCATCAATCTAAGGAAGATGATTATTTTTGTCGGTGGGTTATATGAGACTGAGGAAGAATAATTTAATAGTTTAGAACAAATCATTAGAAGTGATAATGAACTCCCACATTAACAATTAAACACACGTAGATTGTTTTCTGACAGTCAGTTGAAGTTCAGCATTTCATTGAATCCCTACAGTGCAGAAAGAGGCCATTCGGCCCATCGAGTCTTCCCCGACCACAATCCCACCCAATTCCCGTAACCCTACATATTTACCCTGCTAGTCCCCCTGACACTAAGGTGCAATTTAGCATGGCCAATCAACCTAACCCGCACATCTTTGGAGTGTGGGAGGAAACTGGAGCATCCGGAGGAAACCCACGCAGACACGGGGAGAACGTGCAAACTCCACACAGACAGTGACCCGAGCCGGGAATCGAACCCGGGTCCCTGGCACTGTGAGGCAGCAGTGTTAACCACTGTGCCATTGTGCTGCCCATTCTACACAGCATCGATTTGAATCCTGAGAAACTAACTAGAACAACGTTGCCAACCCCTGTAACTGGTTGAGAATGAGAGCCAGCATCTACACAAACAGCTACACATTCCCCTACATAAACAGCTAACATCAACAAGACTGTGTCAACAGGCTATACACCTCTGCTAGGAATTGAGCACATCATCCAGGCTGGCACTCACAGTGCAATATAGGGAGTGCAGCACTGTCAGAGGGGGCATCCCTCAAACTGAGGCAACATCTGCCTTCTGAGCCAGATGTAAAAGATCCCATGGGCACCACTTTGAAGAAGAGCGAGGGAGTTCTCCTCGTCGTCCTGGTCAATACTTATCCCTCAACCAACATCTCTAAAAATAGATCATCGAGTCATTATCACGCAGCTGCTTTTGGGATCTTGCTGTGCACAGTTCGTTGTGCTTCCTACATTATGACAGTGGCAACACTTCAAAAATACCTAATTGTCTGTGAGGCTCTTTGGAGGTCCTGAGGTTGTGAAAGGTGCGATAGAAATGCAAGTCTTTCTTCCTACATGTGGTTCCTGTCCAAAGTTTTTAATGTCTCACTCCTCCCTCCATCCAGAGAGTGGTGAATGTGTGGACTTCGTTACCACAGAAAGTAGTTGAGGCCAAAACATTGTACGTTTTCAAGAAGCAATTAGATGTAAATCTGGGGGCAAAGGGGATGAAAGGATATGGGGGGGAAAACGGGATCAGGCTATTGAATTGGATGATCAGCCATGATCATAATGAATGGCAAGCAGGCTCGAAGGGCCGAATGGCCTCCTTCTGCTCCTAGTTTCTATGTTTCTATCTCCATTGCCCTGATCTCTTTGCTTTCCTTTTCAAGTATTTATCCAATTCCCTCTTTATTATTGAATCTTCTTCCACCGCCCTTTCAGGCAGCACATTCCAGATCACAACAACTCTCTGTATGAAAAAACTCATCACCCCCTCTTTTGCCAATTACCTTCAATCTGTGACCTCTGCTTGTCCATTTTCCAGTTTCTCCATATTTCTTCTATCAAAAGCCACCATTTCGAGAGCCTCTATTAAATACCTCCATCTCCCCTAACTTCATTAATTTCCAATGACACAGTGTGTTCGAAACACCATTCTGATGCAGTCTAAACCTCGGCATCTTCCTTCATCATATCGCTGCCCTCCTGCTGCCTGCTTCTAGAATCCCCAACAGTTCATAACATTTCATTCAATGGCACAAGAGCTCAAATTGATTCGTCGCTGGAAAGGTTGTTGTTGTTTCTCTTCCCGCACCTGGTGGTGTACAAAGGCAGACCTCCCAGAGTGAATTTTTCCTGGAACAGGTCATTAGTCTGTCACCAGAGCTTGTAGGGAGCCACTCTCCATCAAGCATGGCCAGCCATGACACTCTCTCCTCTTACCGCCAGCCATTGGCGAGTGTTTGGAAGGATTTTGCAGGTTGACACTCAACTGGTTTGGCAGCGCTATGATTGCTCCTTCCTCGACCAGCAAGTCCTGGGGTGGGACTTGAACCCGCAGTTTCTGGCTCTTGTGGTTTCTGTGCCACAAGACCTCTTCATTTTGGAAATCCAGAAAAACAAAGTGCCAAGTTTGGAAATTTCAATTATTTAAAATCAAATTTCTAAAAATTCAACAGATAGAAAAAAAATACTGCCAACATGCCTGTTCCCAAAGTGACATTGTCCCAATGGCAAATTCCTTAAACAGAAAATTGCCATAATGCAGAGATGCTGGCGTTGGACTGGGGTGGGCACAGTAAGAAGTCTCACAACACCAGGTTAAAGTCCAACAGGTTTATTTGGAATCACGAGCTTTCGGAGCGCTGCTCCTTCCTCAGGTGAGTGGTGAGGTAGGTTTCACAAACACGGCATATATAGACAAAGACACAATTGCAAGATAATGGTTGGAATGCGAGTCTTTACAGGTAATTAAGTTAAATTCCCGAAGACCGATTTATTCTGCAGTTTTATTCTCCAATTTGCAAACTACACATTCAATTATTTCCAGTACTATTCCGGAGTCTCTCACAGTGATTTTAACCATCCCTCCCCGCAGTTTAATTCTGTAGCACAATTCTCACTGCAGTAATCTCCCTTTCTGTGATTCCGGGCTACTGAATTTCAGATTGGTTTCACTAAAGTTAGTTACTGTACCTCCAGCAGTTCTGTGACACACATTTCCTCCAGTCCAGCTCATCCACTGTCAAAGCACACCATTAATCTTCCAAAGAACACAAACTGTCTCCTCATTCCTGAGTCCCTGTACTGGTGCGTGTGTGAAGGACACACTGCCTGCTGTTTATTACTAAATGTGGAGCCAGTCAGATCCCTCGAGTCCTGTGACACTAAACCTCTGATTATACTGAATGAGTTTGATGACATGGGTGGTGCTTCACCGAATGTGAGAGACAAGGACAGCAGACAGGTGGCCAGGAGCCAGAGGGAGCACAATGGAACAGCAGCCTGTGTGATTCCAGGTTACTAACAGCAACAAGTGACTCTCTCCATAACATGTAGCGCTCGCGTCAGCTCAGAGCTGCAGAATCAGCCACTGTGCTGGTTCCATCCCCCCCATAAACTCGAGAGTAAAGACGTGGAAAAACAATTGCGAGAAGGTTGACCAAGTTTGCAGAACTCAGTGTTCCACTTCCTTCACAAAGCTTTTGTTGGAGGCGAGAAGCAACAAATCGGTTTTTGCAAGAGGGTGACTGAGTGACGACAGAACAAAAATATAGCGAAAGCTGGAATATTCAGAAAATCCGTACTCAGAGTTTCAGACAGTGCAGAGAGGAAAGGGCCAAGCCTTTAATCCGTTTAACCTGCAGAAAATACTGAAACACTCAGCAAATGTGCAGAGAACACATGACACACCGCCTCTGCTATAGAACACACCGCCTCTGCTATAGAACACACCGCCTCTGCTTTAGAACACACCGCCTCTGCTATAGAACACACCGCCTCTGCTATAGAACACACCGCCTCTGCTATAGAACACACCGCCTCACTGCTATAGAACACACCGCCTCTGCTATAGAACACACCGCCTCTGCTATAGAACACACCGCCTCACTGCTATAGAACACACCGCCTCTGCTATAGAACACACCGCCTCTGCTATAGAACACACCGCCTCACTGCTATAGAACACACCACCTCACTGCTATAGAACACACCGCCTCTGCTACAGAACACACCGCCTCACTGCTATAGAACACACCGCCTCACTGCTATAGAACACACCGCCTCACTGCTATAGAACACACCGCCTCTGCTATAGAACACACCGCCTCACTGCTATAGAACACACCGCCTCTGCTATAGAACACACCGCCTCACTGCTATAGAACACACCGCCTCTGCTACAGAACACACCGCCTCACTGCTATAGAACACACCGCCTCACTGCTATAGAACACACCGCCTCACTGCTATAGAACACACCGCCTCTGCTATAGAACACACCGCCTCACTGCTATAGAACACACCGCCTCACTGCTATAGAACACACCGCCTCACTGCTATAGAACACACCGCCTCTGCTATAGAACACACCGCCTCACTGCTACAGAACACACCGCCTCTGCTATAGAACACACCGCCTCTGCTATAGAACACACCGCCTCACTGCTATAGAACACACCGCCTCACTGCTATAGAACACACCGCCTCACTGCTATAGAACACACCGCCTCACTGCTATAGAACACACCGCCTCACTGCTATAGAACACACCGCCTCACTGCTACAGAACACACCGCCTCTGCTATAGAACACACCGCCTCTGCTATAGAACACACCGCCTCACTGCTATAGAACACACCGCCTCACTGCTATAGAACACACCGCCTCACTGCTATAGAACACACCGCCTCTGCGATAGAACACACCGCCTCACTGCTATAGAACACACCGCCTCTGCTACAGAACACACCGCCTCTGCTATAGAACACACCGCCTCTGCTATAGAACACACCGCCTCACTGCTATAGAACACACCGCCTCACTGCTATAGAACACACCGCCTCACTGCTATAGAACACACCGCCTCTGCGATAGAACACACCGCCTCACTGCTATAGAACACACCGCCTCTGCTACAGAACACACCGCCTCTGCTATAGAACACACCGCCTCACTGCTATAGAACACACCGCCTCTGCTACAGAACACACCGCCTCTGCTATAGAACACACCGCCTCTGCTTTAGAACACACCGCCTCTGCTATAGAACACACCGCCTCTGCTATAGAACACACCGCCTCTGCTATAGAACACACCGCCTCTGCTATAGAACACACCGCCTCACTGCTATAGAACACACCGCCTCACTGCTACAGAACACACCGCCTCTGCTATAGAACACACCGCCTCTGCTATAGAACACACCGCCTCACTGCTATAGAACACACCGCCTCTGCTACAGAACACACCGCCTCACTGCTATAGAACACACCGCCTCACTGCTACAGAACACACCGCCTCTGCTATAGAACACACCGCCTCTGCTATAGAACACACCGCCTCTGCTTTAGAACACACCGCCTCTGCTACAGAACACACCGCCTCTGCTATAGAACACACCGCCTCTGCTACAGAACACACTGCCTCTGCTACAGAACACACTGCCTCTGCTTTAGAACACACCGCCTCTGCTACAGAACACACCGCCTCACTGCTATAGAACACACCGCCTCACTGCTACAGAACACACCGCCTCTGCTATAGAACACACCGCCTCTGCTATAGAACACACCGCCTCTGCTTTAGAACACACCGCCTCTGCTACAGAACACACCGCCTCACTGCTATAGAACACACCGCCTCACTGCTACAGAACACACCGCCTCTGCTATAGAACACACCGCCTCTGCTATAGAACACACCGCCTCTGCTTTAGAACACACCGCCTCTGCTACAGAACACACCGCCTCACTGCTATAGAACACACCGCCTCTGCTATAGAACACACCGCCTCTGCTATAGAACACACCGCCTCTGCTATAGAACACACCGCCTCTGCTTTAGAACACACCGCCTCACTGCTATAGAACACACCGCCTCTGCTATAGAACACACCGCCTCTGCTATAGAACACACCGCCTCACTGCTATAGAACACACCGCCTCACTGCTACAGAACACACCGCCTCACTGCTACAGAACACACCGCCTCACTGCTATAGAACACACCGCCTCACTGCTACAGAACACACCGCCTCTGCTATAGAACACACCGCCTCACTGCTACAGAACACACCGCCTCTGCTATAGAACACACCGCCTCACTGCTATAGAACACACCGCCTCACTGCTACAGAACACACCGCCTCTGCTGCAGAACACACCGCCTCACTGCTATAGAACACACCGCCTCTGCTATAGAACACACCGCCTCTGCTATAGAACACACCGCCTCTGCTTTAGAACACACCGCCTCTGCTACAGAACACACCGCCTCACTGCTATAGAACACACCGCCTCACTGCTACAGAACACACCGCCTCTGCTACAGAACACACCGCCTCTGCTATAGAACACACCGCCTCTGCTTTAGAACACACCGCCTCTGCTACAGAACACACCGCCTCACTGCTATAGAACACACCGCCTCTGCTATAGAACACACCGCCTCTGCTATAGAACACACCGCCTCTGCTATAGAACACACCGCCTCTGCTTTAGAACACACCGCCTCACTGCTATAGAACACACCGCCTCTGCTATAGAACACACCGCCTCTGCTATAGAACACACCGCCTCACTGCTATAGAACACACCGCCTCACTGCTACAGAACACACCGCCTCACTGCTACAGAACACACCGCCTCACTGCTATAGAACACACCGCCTCACTGCTATAGAACACACCGCCTCTGCTATAGAACACACCGCCTCACTGCTACAGAACACACCGCCTCTGCTATAGAACACACCGCCTCACTGCTACAGAACACACCGCCTCTGCTGCAGAACACACCGCCTCACTGCTATAGAACACACCGCCTCACTGCTACAGAACACACCGCCTCTGCTATAGAACACACCGCCTCACTGCCATAGAACACACCGCCTCACTGCTATAGAACACACCGCCTCACTGCTATAGAACACACCGCCTCACTGCTATAGAACACACCGCCTCACTGCTATAGAACACACCGCCTCACTGCTACAGAACACACCGCCTCACTGCTATAGAACACACCGCCTCACTGCTATAGAACACACCGCCTCACTGCTACAGAACACAACGCCTCACTGCTATAGAACACACCGCCTCACTGCTATAGAACACACCGCCTCACTGCTACAGAACACAACGCCTCACTGCTATAGAACACACCGCCTCTGCTATAGAACACACCGCCTCTGCTACAGAACACACCGCCTCTGCTATAGAACACACCGCCTCTGCTATAGAACACACCGCCTCTGCTATAGAACACACCGCCTCTGCTACAGAACACACCGCCTCACTGCTATAGAACACACCGCCTCACTGCTACAGAACACACCGCCTCTGCTATAGAACACACCGCCTCTGCTATAGAACACACCGCCTCTGCTACAGAACACACTGCCTCTGCTTTAGAACACACCGCCTCTGCTACAGAACACACCGCCTCACTGCTATAGAACACACCGCCTCACTGCTACAGAACACACCGCCTCTGCTTTAGAACACACCGCCTCTGCTACAGAACACACCGCCTCACTGCTATAGAACACACCGCCTCACTGCTACAGAACACACCGCCTCTGCTATAGAACACACCGCCTCTGCTATAGAACACACCGCCTCTGCTTTAGAACACACCGCCTCTGCTACAGAACACACCGCCTCACTGCTATAGAACACACCGCCTCTGCTATAGAACACACCGCCTCTGCTATAGAACACACCGCCTCTGCTTTAGAACACACCGCCTCTGCTACAGAACACACCGCCTCACTGCTATAGAACACACCGCCTCACTGCTATAGAACACACCGCCTCACTGCTATAGAACACACCGCCTCACTGCTACAGAACACACCGCCTCTGCTATAGAACACACCGCCTCTGCTATAGAACACACCGCCTCACTGCTATAGAACACACCGCCTCTGCTATAGAACACACCGCCTCTGCTATAGAACACAACGCCTCACTGCTTTAGAACACACCGCCTCTGCTACAGAACACACCGCCTCACTGCTATAGAACACACCGCCTCTGCTATAGAACACACCGCCTCTGCTATAGAACACACCGCCTCTGCTATAGAACACACCGCCTCTGCTTTAGAACACACCGCCTCACTGCTATAGAACACACCGCCTCTGCTATAGAACACACCGCCTCTGCTATAGAACACACCGCCTCACTGCTATAGAACACACCGCCTCACTGCTACAGAACACACCGCCTCACTGCTACAGAACACACCGCCTCACTGCTATAGAACACACCGCCTCACTGCTATAGAACACACCGCCTCTGCTATAGAACACACCGCCTCACTGCTACAGAACACACCGCCTCTGCTATAGAACACACCGCCTCACTGCTATAGAACACACCGCCTCACTGCTACAGAACACACCGCCTCTGCTGCAGAACACACCGCCTCACTGCTATAGAACACACCGCCTCTGCTATAGAACACACCGCCTCTGCTATAGAACACACCGCCTCTGCTTTAGAACACACCGCCTCACTGCTATAGAACACACCGCCTCACTGCTACAGAACACACCGCCTCTGCTACAGAACACACCGCCTCACTGCTATAGAACACACCGCCTCACTGCTACAGAACACACCGCCTCTGCTATAGAACACACCGCCTCTGCTATAGAACACACCGCCTCTGCTTTAGAACACACCGCCTCTGCTACAGAACACACCGCCTCACTGCTATAGAACACACCGCCTCTGCTATAGAACACACCGCCTCTGCTATAGAACACACCGCCTCTGCTATAGAACACACCGCCTCTGCTTTAGAACACACCGCCTCACTGCTATAGAACACACCGCCTCTGCTATAGAACACACCGCCTCTGCTATAGAACACACCGCCTCACTGCTATAGAACACACCGCCTCACTGCTACAGAACACACCGCCTCACTGCTACAGAACACACCGCCTCACTGCTATAGAACACACCGCCTCACTGCTATAGAACACACCGCCTCTGCTATAGAACACACCGCCTCACTGCTACAGAACACACCGCCTCTGCTATAGAACACACCGCCTCACTGCTATAGAACACACCGCCTCACTGCTACAGAACACACCGCCTCTGCTGCAGAACACACCGCCTCACTGCTATAGAACACACCGCCTCACTGCTACAGAACACACCGCCTCTGCTATAGAACACACCGCCTCACTGCCATAGAACACACCGCCTCACTGCTATAGAACACACCGCCTCACTGCTATAGAACACACCGCCTCACTGCTATAGAACACACCGCCTCACTGCTACAGAACACAACGCCTCACTGCTATAGAACACACCGCCTCTGCTATAGAACACACCGCCTCTGCTACAGAACACACCGCCTCTGCTATAGAACACACCGCCTCTGCTATAGAACACACCGCCTCTGCTATAGAACACACCGCCTCTGCTACAGAACACACCGCCTCACTGCTATAGAACACACCGCCTCACTGCTACAGAACACACCGCCTCTGCTATAGAACACACCGCCTCTGCTATAGAACACACCGCCTCTGCTACAGAACACACTGCCTCTGCTTTAGAACACACCGCCTCTGCTACAGAACACACCGCCTCACTGCTATAGAACACACCGCCTCACTGCTACAGAACACACCGCCTCTGCTATAGAACACACCGCCTCACTGCTATAGAACACACCGCCTCACTGCTACAGAACACACCACCTCTGCTGCAGAACACACCGCCTCACTGCTATAGAACACACCGCCTCTGCTATAGAACACACCGCCTCTGCTATAGAACACACCGCCTCTGCTTTAGAACACACCGCCTCACTGCTATAGAACACACCGCCTCACTGCTACAGAACACACCGCCTCTGCTACAGAACACACCGCCTCACTGCTATAGAACACACCGCCTCACTGCTACAGAACACACCGCCTCTGCTATAGAACACACCGCCTCTGCTATAGAACACACCGCCTCTGCTTTAGAACACACCGCCTCTGCTACAGAACACACCGCCTCACTGCTATAGAACACACCGCCTCTGCTATAGAACACACCGCCTCTGCTATAGAACACACCGCCTCTGCTATAGAACACACCGCCTCTGCTTTAGAACACACCGCCTCACTGCTATAGAACACACCGCCTCTGCTATAGAACACACCGCCTCTGCTATAGAACACACCGCCTCACTGCTATAGAACACACCGCCTCACTGCTACAGAACACACCGCCTCACTGCTACAGAACACACCGCCTCACTGCTATAGAACACACCGCCTCACTGCTATAGAACACACCGCCTCTGCTATAGAACACACCGCCTCACTGCTACAGAACACACCGCCTCTGCTATAGAACACACCGCCTCACTGCTATAGAACACACCGCCTCTGCTGCAGAACACACCGCCTCACTGCTATAGAACACACCGCCTCACTGCTACAGAACACACCGCCTCTGCTATAGAACACACCGCCTCACTGCTATAGAACACACCGCCTCACTGCTACAGAACACACCGCCTCTGCTGCAGAACACACCGCCTCACTGCTATAGAACACACCGCCTCTGCTATAGAACACACCGCCTCTGCTATAGAACACACCGCCTCTGCTTTAGAACACACCGCCTCACTGCTATAGAACACACCGCCTCACTGCTACAGAACACACCGCCTCTGCTACAGAACACACCGCCTCACTGCTATAGAACACACCGCCTCACTGCTACAGAACACACCGCCTCTGCTATAGAACACACCGCCTCTGCTATAGAACACACCGCCTCTGCTTTAGAACACACCGCCTCTGCTACAGAACACACCGCCTCACTGCTATAGAACACACCGCCTCTGCTATAGAACACACCGCCTCTGCTATAGAACACACCGCCTCTGCTATAGAACACACCGCCTCTGCTTTAGAACACACCGCCTCACTGCTATAGAACACACCGCCTCTGCTATAGAACACACCGCCTCTGCTATAGAACACACCGCCTCACTGCTATAGAACACACCGCCTCACTGCTACAGAACACACCGCCTCACTGCTACAGAACACACCGCCTCACTGCTATAGAACACACCGCCTCACTGCTATAGAACACACCGCCTCTGCTATAGAACACACCGCCTCACTGCTACAGAACACACCGCCTCTGCTATAGAACACACCGCCTCACTGCTATAGAACACACCGCCTCACTGCTACAGAACACACCGCCTCTGCTGCAGAACACACCGCCTCACTGCTATAGAACACACCGCCTCACTGCTACAGAACACACCGCCTCTGCTATAGAACACACCGCCTCACTGCCATAGAACACACCGCCTCACTGCTATAGAACACACCGCCTCACTGCTATAGAACACACCGCCTCACTGCTATAGAACACACCGCCTCACTGCTACAGAACACAACGCCTCACTGCTATAGAACACACCGCCTCTGCTATAGAACACACCGCCTCTGCTACAGAACACACCGCCTCTGCTATAGAACACACCGCCTCTGCTATAGAACACACCGCCTCTGCTATAGAACACACCGCCTCTGCTACAGAACACACCGCCTCACTGCTATAGAACACACCGCCTCACTGCTACAGAACACACCGCCTCTGCTATAGAACACACCGCCTCTGCTATAGAACACACCGCCTCTGCTACAGAACACACTGCCTCTGCTTTAGAACACACCGCCTCTGCTACAGAACACACCGCCTCACTGCTATAGAACACACCGCCTCACTGCTACAGAACACACCGCCTCTGCTATAGAACACACCGCCTCACTGCTATAGAACACACCGCCTCACTGCTACAGAACACACCGCCTCTGCTGCAGAACACACCGCCTCACTGCTATAGAACACACCGCCTCTGCTATAGAACACACCGCCTCTGCTATAGAACACACCGCCTCTGCTTTAGAACACACCGCCTCACTGCTATAGAACACACCGCCTCACTGCTACAGAACACACCGCCTCTGCTACAGAACACACCGCCTCACTGCTATAGAACACACCGCCTCACTGCTACAGAACACACCGCCTCTGCTATAGAACACACCGCCTCTGCTATAGAACACACCGCCTCTGCTTTAGAACACACCGCCTCTGCTACAGAACACACCGCCTCACTGCTATAGAACACACCGCCTCTGCTATAGAACACACCGCCTCTGCTATAGAACACACCGCCTCTGCTATAGAACACACCGCCTCTGCTTTAGAACACACCGCCTCACTGCTATAGAACACACCGCCTCTGCTATAGAACACACCGCCTCTGCTATAGAACACACCGCCTCACTGCTATAGAACACACCGCCTCACTGCTACAGAACACACCGCCTCACTGCTACAGAACACACCGCCTCACTGCTATAGAACACACCGCCTCACTGCTATAGAACACACCGCCTCTGCTATAGAACACACCGCCTCACTGCTATAGAACACACCGCCTCACTGCTATAGAACACACCGCCTCACTGCTATAGAACACACCGCCTCACTGCTATAGAACACACCGCCTCACTGCTATAGAACACACCGCCTCTGCTATAGAACACACCGCCTCTGCTATAGAACACACCGCCTCACTGCTATAGAACACACCGCCTCACTGCTACAGAACACACCGCCTCACTGCTACAGAACACACCGCCTCACTGCTATAGAACACACCGCCTGACTGCTATAGAACACACCGCCTCTGCTATAGAACACACCGCCTCACTGCTACAGAACACACCGCCTCTGCTATAGAACACACCGCCTCACTGCTATAGAACACACCGCCTCACTGCTACAGAACACACCGCCTCTGCTGCAGAACACACCGCCTCACTGCTATAGAACACACCGCCTCACTGCTACAGAACACACCGCCTCTGCTATAGAACACACCGCCTCTGCTATAGAACACACCGCCTCACTGCTATAGAACACACCGCCTCACTGCCATAGAACACACCGCCTCACTGCTATAGAACACACCGCCTCACTGCTATAGAACACACCGCCTCACTGCTATAGAACACACCGCCTCACTGCTACAGAACACAACGCCTCACTGCTATAGAACACACCGCCTCTGCTATAGAACACACCGCCTCTGCTACAGAACACACCGCCTCTGCTATAGAACACACCGCCTCTGCTATAGAACACACCGCCTCTGCTATAGAACACACCGCCTCTGCTACAGAACACACCGCCTCACTGCTATAGAACACACCGCCTCACTGCTACAGAACACACCGCCTCTGCTATAGAACACACCGCCTCTGCTACAGAACACACTGCCTCTGCTTTAGAACACACCGCCTCTGCTACAGAACACACCGCCTCACTGCTATAGAACACACCGCCTCACTGCTACAGAACACACCGCCTCTGCTTTAGAACACACCGCCTCTGCTACAGAACACACCGCCTCACTGCTATAGAACACACCGCCTCACTGCTACAGAACACACCGCCTCTGCTATAGAACACACCGCCTCTGCTATAGAACACACCGCCTCTGCTTTAGAACACACCGCCTCTGCTACAGAACACACCGCCTCACTGCTACAGAACACACCGCCTCTGCTATAGAACACACCGCCTCTGCTACAGAACACACTGCCTCTGCTTTAGAACACACCGCCTCTGCTACAGAACACACCGCCTCACTGCTATAGAACACACCGCCTCACTGCTACAGAACACACCGCCTCTGCTTTAGAACACACCGCCTCTGCTACAGAACACACCGCCTCACTGCTATAGAACACACCGCCTCACTGCTACAGAACACACCGCCTCTGCTACAGAACACACCGCCTCTGCTATAGAACACACCGCCTCTGCTTTAGAACACACCGCCTCTGCTACAGAACACACCGCCTCACTGCTATAGAACACACCGCCTCTGCTATAGAACACACCGCCTCTGCTATAGAACACACCGCCTCTGCTATAGAACACACCGCCTCTGCTTTAGAACACACCGCCTCTGCTATAGAACACACCGCCTCACTGCTACAGAACACACCGCCTCACTGCTACAGAACACACCGCCTCACTGCTATAGAACACACCGCCTCACTGCTATAGAACACACCGCCTCTGCTATAGAACACACCGCCTCACTGCTACAGAACACACCGCCTCTGCTATAGAACACACCGCCTCACTGCTATAGAACACACCGCCTCACTGCTACAGAACACACCGCCTCTGCTGCAGAACACACCGCCTCACTGCTATAGAACACACCGCCTCACTGCTACAGAACACACCGCCTCTGCTATAGAACACACCGCCTCACTGCCATAGAACACACCGCCTCACTGCTATAGAACACACCGCCTCACTGCTATAGAACACACCGCCTCACTGCTATAGAACACACCGCCTCACTGCTACAGAACACAACGCCTCACTGCTATAGAACACACCGCCTCACTGCTACAGAACACACCGCCTCTGCTACAGAACACACCGCCTCTGCTATAGAACACACCGCCTCTGCTACAGAACACACCGCCTCACTGCTACAGAACACACCACCTCTGCTATAGAACACACCGCCTCTGCTACAGAACACACCGCCTCACTGCTATAGAACACACCGCCTCACTGCTATAGAACACACCGCCTCACTGCTATAGAACACACCGCCTCACTGATATAGAACACACCGCCTCACTGCTACAGAACACAACGCCTCACTGCTACAGAACACACCGCCTCACTGCTATAGAACACACCGCCTCTGCTATAGAACACACCGCCTCTGCTATAGAACACAACGCCTCACTGCTATAGAACACACTGCCTCACTGCTATAGAACACACCGCCTCACTGCTATAGAACACACCGCCTCACTGCTATAGAACACACCGCCTCACTGCTATAGAACACACCGCCTCACTGCTATAGAACACACCGCCTCACTGCTATAGAACACACCGCCTCACTGCTATAGAACACACCGCCTCACTGCTATAGAACACACCGCCTCACTGCTATAGAACACACCGCCTCACTGCTATAGAACACACCGCCTCACTGCTATAGAACACACCGCCTCTGCTATAGAACACACCGCCTCACTACTATAGAACACAACGCCTCACTGCTATAGAACACACCGCCTCACTGCTATAGAACCCAACGCCTCTGCTATAGAACACACCGCCTCACTGCTATAGAACACAACGCCTCACTGCTATAGAACACACCGCCTCACTGCTACAGAACACAACGCCTCTGCTATAGAACACACCGCCTCACTGCTACAGAACACACCGCCTCACTGCTATAGAACACAACGCCTCACTGCTATAGAACACACCGCCTCACTGCTACAGAACACAACGCCTCTGCTATAGAACACACCGCCTCACTGCTACAGAACACAACGCCTCACTGCTATAGAACACACCGCCTCACTGCTACAGAACACACCGCCTCTGCTACAGAACACACCGCCTCACTGCTATAGAACACACCGCCTCTGCTATAGAACACACCGCCTCTGCTACAGAACACACCGCCTCACTGCTACAGAACACACCACCTCTGCTATAGAACACACCGCCTCACTGCTATAGAACACACCGCCTCTGCTACAGAACACACCGCCTCACTGCTATAGAACACACCGCCTCACTGCTATAGAACACACCGCCTCACTGCTATAGAACACACCGCCTCACTGATATAGAACACACCGCCTCACTGCTACAGAACACAACGCCTCACTGCTACAGAACACACCGCCTCACTGCTATAGAACACACCGCCTCTGCTATAGAACACACCGCCTCTGCTATAGAACACAACGCCTCACTGCTATAGAACACACTGCCTCACTGCTATAGAACACACCGCCTCACTGCTATAGAACACACCGCCTCACTGCTACAGAACACACCGCCTCACTGCTATAGAACACACCGCCTCACTGCTATAGAACACACCGCCTCACTGCTATAGAACACACCGCCTCACTGATATAGAACACACCGCCTCACTGCTATAGAACACACCGCCTCACTGCTATAGAACACACCGCCTCACTGCTATAGAACACACCGCCTCACTGCTATAGAACACACCGCCTCACTGCTATAGAACACACCGCCTCACTGCTATAGAACACACCGCCTCTGCTATAGAACACACCGCCTCACTACTATAGAACACAACGCCTCACTGCTATAGAACACACCGCCTCACTGCTATAGAACCCAACGCCTCTGCTATAGAACACACCGCCTCACTGCTATAGAACACAACGCCTCACTGCTATAGAACACACCGCCTCACTGCTACAGAACACAACGCCTCTGCTATAGAACACACCGCCTCACTGCTACAGAACACACCGCCTCACTGCTATAGAACACACCGCCTCACTGCTATAGAACACAACGCCTCACTGCTATAGAACACACCGCCTCACTGCTACAGAACACAACGCCTCTGCTATAGAACACACCGCCTCACTGCTATAGAACACACCGCCTCACTGCTATAGAACACACCGCCTCACTGCTATAGAACACACCGCCTCACTGCTATAGAACACACCGCCTCACTGCTACAGAACACAACGCCTCTGCGATAGAACACACCGCCTCACTGCTACAGAACACACCGCCTCACTGCTATAGAACACAACGCCTCTGCTATAGAACACACCGCCTCACTGCTATAGAACACACCGCCTCACTGCTACAGAACACACCGCCTCACTGCTATAGAACACACCGCCTCACTGCTACAGAACACAACACCTCACTGCTATAGAACACACCACCTCTGCTATAGAACACACCGCCTCTGCTATAGAACACACCGCCTCACTGCTATAGAACACACCGCCTCACTGCTACAGAACACACCGCCTCTGCTATAGAACACACCGCCTCACTGCTATAGAACACACCGCCTCACTGCTACAGAACACACCGCCTCTGCTATAGAACACACCGCCTCACTGCCATAGAACACACCGCCTCACTGCTACAGAACACACCGCCTCACTGCTATGGAACACACCGCCTCACTGCCATAGAACACACCGCCTCACTGCTACAGAACACAACGCCTCACTGCTATAGAACACACCGCCTCACTGCTACAGAACACACCGCCTCACTGCTATGGAACCCACTGCCTGACCACAATGCTGCAGAATTACCCAGCATTTGAAAATGAAGAGGTGAAATAACAAAGTGAAAAGTAAATTGTAAATGTTTGCAAATGAAGCCCTATCCAATAGTTATAGACCCAGCGAACTTTTGTTTTGTCAAGGCTGTTGAGCTTTGACAAAGAGTCATCTGGAATCCAAACGTCAGCTCTTTTCTTACAGATGCTGCCAGACCTGCTGCGAGTTTCCAGCATTTTCTCGTTTGGTTTTAGGTTCAAGCAGCCGCAGTAATTTGCTTTTATCTTTTATATTCTTAGCTTCTAACTGTGCAAAGGTCCCTAAAGGTATTTGTTGTTTATCACAGCTAATGAATGGTCACTGACCTGAAATATGAACACACCAAGCTGAGAATTTCCAGCATTTTCCTTCTGATTTCAGTTTTCCAACTTTCGTTACATAACGGTTAAGACCTCTACTTGAGTTTCAGACAATAATCTCAATCAGCGCCACTCACCACTGGCCCGTTATCACCCTCTCCAATTATTTCCAATTGATCCAAAGCTGTTTTTATTCGTGATGTGGAGATGCCGGCGTTGGACTGGGGTGGGCACAGTAAGAAGTCTGACAACACCAGGTTAAAGTCCAACAGGTTTATTTGGAATCATGAGCTTTCGGACTGCTGCTCCTTCATCAGGTTCGGGGATAGGTTTTTGTTTGGTTTGGGTAAGAATTGATACGTTGCAGAATTTGAGTAGCAGTTTACAACGTACTGATCCTATGGTAGAAGTCATAAGCTATCCTCTTCCCTTTTCCTCCTGAACTTCACCCTTGTTCTGATTTATTCATTCCTTTGTGAGATGTGGGTGTTTCAGGATTTCCCCCATTGGTTTCATAAGAACTAGGAGCAGGAGTAGGCCATCTGGTCCCTCAAGCCTGCTGCACCATTCAATAAGATCATGGCTGATCTTTTTGTGGACTCAGCTCCACTTACCAGCCTGCTCACCATAAACCTTAATTCCTTTCCTGTTCAAAAATGTATCTATCCTTGAATATGGTTGCCATCACAAAGGAGAAAGTGCTAGAGAAACTAAAAGGTCTGAAAATTGATAAATCTCCGGGCCCAGATGGGCTACATCCTAGAGTTCTAAAGGAGATAGCTGAAGAAATAGTGGAGGCGTTAGTTATGATCTTTCAAAAGTCACTGGAGTCAGGGAAAGTCCCAGAGGATTGGAAAATCGCTGTTGTAACCCCACTGTTCAAGAAGGGAACAAGAAAAAAGATGGAAAATTATAGGCCAATTAGCCTAACCTCAGTTGTTGGCAAAATTCTAGAATCCATCGTTAAGGATGAGATTTCTAAATTCTTGGAAGTGCAGGGTCGGATTAAGACAAGTCAGCATGGATTTAGTAAGGGGAGGTCGTGCCTGACAAACCTGTTAGAGTTCTTTGAAGAGATAACAAATAGGTTAGACCAAGGAGAGCCAATGGATGTTATCTATCTTGACTTCCAAAAGGCCTTTGACAAGGTGCCTCACGGGAGACTGCTGAGTAAAATAAGGGCCCATGGTATTCGAGGCAAGGTACTAACATGGATTGACGATTGGCTGTCAGACAGAAGGCAGAGAGTTGGGATAAAAGGTTCTTTCTCAGAATGGCAACCGGTGACAAGTGGTGTCCCGCAGGGTTCAGTGTTGGGGCCACAGCTGTTCTCTTTATATATTAACGATCTAGATGACGGGACTGGGAGCATTCTGGCCAAGTTTGCCGATGATACAAAGATAGGTGGAGGGGCAGGTAGTATTGAGGAGGTGGGGAGGCTGCAGAAAGATTTAGACAGTTTAGGAGAGTGGTCCAAGAAGTGGCTGATGAAATTCAACGTGGGCAAGTGCGAGGTCGTACACTTTGGAAAAAAGAATAGAGGCATGGACTATTTTCTAAACGGTGACAAAATTCATAATGCTAAAGTGCAAAGGGACTTGGGAGTCCTAGTCCAGGATTCTCTAAAGGTAAACTTGCAGGTTGAGTCCGTAATTAAGAAAGCAAATGTAATGTTGTCATTTATCTCAAGAGGCTTGGAATACAAAAGCAGGGATGTACTTCTGAGGCTTTATAAAGCACTGGTTAGGCCCCATTTGGAGTACTGTGAGCAATTTTGGGCCCCACACCTCAGGAAGGACATACTGGCACTGGAGCGGGTCCAGCGGAGATTCACACGGATGATCCCAGGAATGGTAGGCCTGACATACGATGAACGTCTGAGGATCGTGGGATTATATTCATTGGAGTTTAGGAGGTTGAGGGGAGATCTGATAGAAACTTACAAGATAATGAACGGCTTAGATAGGATGGACGTAGGGAAGTTGTTTCCATTAACAGGGGAGACTAGGACGCGGGGGCACAGCCTTAGAATAAAAGGGAGTCACTTTAGAACAGAGATGAGGAGAAATTTCTTCAGCCAGAGAGTGGTGGGTCTGTGGAATTCATTGCCACAGAGGGCTGTGGAGGCCGAGACGTTGAGCGTCTTCAAGACAGAAATTGATAAATTCTTGATTTCTCGAGGAATTAAGGGCTATGGGGAGAGAGCGGGTAAATGGAGTTGAAATCAACCATGATTGAATGGTGGAGTGGACTCGATGGGCCGAATGGCCTTACTTCCGCTCCTATGTCTTATTCTATGAGGTAGCCTCAACTGCTTCACTGGACAGGGAATTCCACAGATTCACAACACTTTGTGTGAAGAAGTTCCTCCTCAACTCAGTCCTAAATCTTCTCCCCCTTATTTTGAGGCCATGACCCCTAGTTCTAGTTTCACCTGCCAGTGGAAACAACTTCCCTGCTTCTAATCTTATCTATTCCCTTCATAATCTTATATGCTTCTATAAGATCTCCCCTCATTCTTCTGAATTCTGAGTATAGCCCCAGTCTACCCAGTCTCTCCACATAAGCCAACCCTCTCAACTCCAGAATCAACCTCGTGAATCCCCTCTGTACCCCCTCCAGTGCCAGTATATCCTCTCTCAAGTAAGGTGACCAAAACTGTACACAGTACTCCAGGTGTGGCCTCACCAGCACCTTATACAGCTGCAACATAATCTCGCTGTTTTTAAACTCCATCCCTCTGGCAATGAAGGACAAAATTCAATTTGCCTTCTTAATTACCTGCTGCACCTGCAAACCAACTCCTTGAGATTCCTGCACAAGGACATCCAGGTCCCTCTGCACAGCAGCATGCTGCAATTTTTTACCATTTAAATAATAGTCCATTTTGCTGTTATTCCTACCAAAATGGATGACCTCACATTTACCAACATTGTACTCCATCTGCCAGACCCTTGCCCACTCACTTAGACTATCTATATCCCTTTGTATCCCATCCCTAGCTGCCCTTGAACTGAGTGGATAGGTGATTTCAGACAACAGTTAAGAATCAACCACATTGTTGTGGATTGGGAGTCACATTTTAGTCAGACCAAGCAGATTTCCTTCCCTAAAAGACATTGGAGAACCAAAATGAGTCTACAACAAGCACTCTGCAGTTTCGTGGTCACCATTACTGAGTCTAGCTTTCAATTTGAAAAATATTAATTAATTGAATTTAAATTCCACCAGCTGCCCTGGTGGGATTTGAACCTGCATTGCCAGAGCTTCTAGATTACTAGTCCAGTGATATTATCACTATGCCACCCTCCAGGTTCTCACTCTTAAAGGGTTCAGAGCAGAATCTTCCCAAGCAAATTTTCCCCCGTGTTCCTCCCCACCTACACAATTTTAGTGATTATGCAGTAAGAAGTCTCACAACACCAGGTTAAAGTCCAACAGTTTATTTGGAATCACGAGCTTTTGGAGCACTGCTCCTTCACCAGGTGAGTGTTAGTGATTATACAGACAGCGCTGGGATCATTCTTACATCTGCCTCCAGTCTCATAACACACTTATGTTTGTCGTGTTCAATGGTTTAATCACTCTGCTTATACCTGCTACTGGAGTGAGAGAGCTCAGTCATTGACACTCTACAGAAGGTTCCGGAATCTGGGCTGAGAGCATGTGTCTAGAAATCCTGTGATTGAGTTACAGTATTTTAAAATACTGTAAATAAGCCTATTGGAGAGCTAGAACTTTTATCATCTCTGCATTTCTCTAAAACTAATCAGATATACAAGATATACTGCAAACCGGCAAATAAATAATACTGTCTCCGGGCTAATGGCCAATCCTGTAGACCTTCCAATGAGTAATGGCTTTATTGGCTGTAGTTCAAATGCCAAAACACTGTTCCTGTTACTATTTTAATTGGGGGAATGAATGTAACTATGGCCTTTCAAAACTGAGGGCTTAAATGTAATCCACCAATATTATCATCTGACTAAGTTTTTGTAATGATGTGGAGATGTCGGCGTTGGACTGGGGTAAGCACAGTAAGGAGTCTCACAACACCAGGTTGAAGTCCAACAGGTTTATTTGGCAACACTAGCTTTTGGAGTCTCAAGCTCCTTCATCAGGTGAGTGAGGACTTGTGTTCACAAACAGGGCATATAAAGACACAAACTCAATTTACAAGATAATGGTTGGAATGCGAGTCTTTACAGGTAATCAAGTCTTAAAGGTATAGACAATGTGAGTGGACAGAGGGCCAAGCACAGGTTAAAGAGATGTGTATTGTCTCCAGCCGGGACAGTTAGTGAGATTTTGCAAGCCCAGGCAAGCTGTGGGGATTACAGATAGTGTGACATGAACCCAAGATCCCGGTTGAGGTCGTCCTCATGTGTGCGGAACTTGGCTATCAGTTTCTGCTCAGCGATTCTGCGTTGTCGTGTTTAAAAGGATTAATTATACTCCACTCACATTGTCTGTACTTTTGAGGCTTGATTACCTGTAAAGACTCACATTCCAACCATTATTTTGTAAATTGAGTTTGTGTCTTTATATGCCCTGTTTGTGAACACAACTCCCACTCACCTGATGAAGGGGCAGCACTCCGAAAGCTTGTGCTACCAAATAAACCTTTTGGACTTTAACCTGGTGTTGCGAGACTTCTTACTAAGTTTTTGTAGGTCAGATAAGAAAATAACAGTGAGACAGGAAAGGTCTGTAATCAACAGGAAAGCTTTAAGATGAATTCGCTGTTATATGGAAGCTGCAATTTTTAAATTCCTTCAAACTGGTTTCTCCAAATTCTCTTTAAATCCATTTCTAAACCCAGAGTAATCCAGGAGGATTGGTAACACTACCTCACTGCACCTCACCCACCCTCCCTCAGTCACACAGGGGGTGATATTGAGCCCACCCCCAGGATGGGTGTGAACCCGGTTTACTTGGATTTGAATAAATTTAAATATAATCCTTTTAAAGTTTATTTATTAATGTCACAAGGAGGCTTACATTAACACTGCAATGAAGTTACTGTGAAAATCCCCTAGTCCCCACACTCCGGTGCCTGTTCGGGTACACTGAGATAGAATTTAGCATGGCCAATGCACCTAACCAGCACGTCTTTCAGACTGTGGGAGGAAACCGGAGCACCCGGAGGAAACCCACACAGACATGGGGAGTACGTGCAAACTCCACACAGCCAGTGACCCAAGCTGGGAATTGAACCTGGGTCCCTGGTGCTGCGAGGCAGCAGTGCTAACCACTGTGCCACCGTGCTGCCCTAATCTGCCCCCGTGGCAGATATTAGCACCCTGTTGTATGTTGACAGTGCACCAACGTGATGTGAAGCTGTCATGGATGTCTCCCTGGGGGCATAAAGTACGTACAGTCCACGGGGGAGAGGGACAAGGCCTGGCAGTGCCATGGCAATACCCCTTGGCACCATGCCCATGCCAACTTGGCTGTGCCAACTTGTGCCAAGGGGCGGGCCCCAGTGGGAGCCTCATGGAGGGGGGGGGGGTTCATTTAGATGTGGTGTTAGTCAGGAGTGGATGGAGGAGCTGGAGATTCTGGTGATGGCTGTGGGGGTGGGGTTGTTGGAGGTGGTTGCTGGCTATGGAGGGTGGAGGGGGTTAAGAGGGGGCCGATGATTGGGGGCAGGGGTAGAAAATGCCAACTGTAATCAGGGGTGGGGAGGGGCAGACCCTGAGACCACGGTGGTGGGCTTGCGGGGGGAGATTTACTCAGATTCTGATCGGAGTGCCCTGTCTCTGTGCAGCCAGGCTTTGCCTCCCCCCTCCCCCCATGACAGTGTGAATCACTCCCCTTTGATTTTTTTGCTAAAGTGGGGTAGAATCTGGAGAGAAACATACCGGCTTTCTCACCGGAAAGAACACTGCCGTTTCTTGGTAAAATTCCCCACCCACCCCCTCCCAGATAATCCAGGCAGCCCCCTGTCCGTTCCAGACTTTGGACTTTGTAAAAAATGTTAAATCTCAAAGCAGGGCAGAATCACAAAGCACCATCTACTGTTGTGGAATGCAATAACAGCAAGAAGCTAAAAGCAGGAGGGAAAGTAATGGTGCTCATTTTCACTGTGGTAATTAAACCTTATTGCAGAATCTTCATTCAACTTTCTCCCCTCGTGCCACAGCCAACTGTACGCATATCCGCCTCCAACAACCTGCATCTTCATTGTAGTAAATCATTCTCAGGTGCTTCACAGGAGCCTAAGTTGGACACTGACCCACCAGAGGAGATATTAGGACAAGTGATCAAAGCTTGGTCAAAGAGGTAGATTTTAAGGAGCAGGTTAAAGGGGAGAGAGAGAGAGGTGGAGAGGTTTAGGGAGAGAATTCCAAAGCTGAGGGCTCTGCCAGGTGAAGGTGTGACTGCCCAGGGCAATCAGGACATGCGAGGGACAAGAATTGGAAGAGTGAAGAGATCTCGGAGGATTGTCGGGCTGAGGAAGGTTACAGAGATAGGGCGCAGCGAGACCACGGAGGGATCTGAATGCATCTGAATCCGAATGGCAGACGCGATGGCCTCGTGGTATTATCGCTGGACAATTAGTCCAGAAACTCCGCTAATGTTCTGGGGACCAAAAGAGAAAATGCTGGAAAATCTCAGCAGGTCTGGCAGCATCTGTGAGGAGAGAATAAGCTGACGTTTCGAGTCCAGATGACCCTTTGTCAAAGCTAATGTTCTGGGGACCCAGGTTCGAATCCCACCATGATGCAATTTGAATTCAATAAAAATATTTGAAATTAAGAATCTACTGATGACCATGAAACCATTGTCGATTGTTGTAAAAACCCATCTGGTTCACTAATATCGTTTAGGGAAGGAAATCTGCCATCCTTACCCGGTCTGGCCCACATGTGACTCCAGAGCCACAGCAATGTGGTCGACTCTCAACTGCCCTCTGAGATGGCCGAGCGAGACACTCAGTTCAAGGGCAACTAGGGATGGGCAATAAATGCTGGCCAGCCAGTGACATCCATGTCCCATGAATGAATAAAAAAAACCTCAGCTCCCAACTCTTACTGTAATAGTGACATGGTAAAATTCTCAGTCTGTAGCATTCTCTTCATTTCCAGGTGAAATGTACAATGATGTGGACATGTTGGATTGACCTCCTTCAAGCTGAAAGCCAGGTTGACGAGAGCGGGATGGGATACTGTCTGTGTTCTAAAGTTTGTGTTTTTGCTCACAGGAGGTATGAATGTTCAAAAATGAGCGACGGGAAAAGATGACCATTCCTGCCTCACATTGCTATGATACGTCCGATTAAACACCCATCTCTCACCAGCAGTCCCACAATCCCGACGGAAATAGAAGATATAAACATGGACAAGTAGGGGAAAAAAAATCAGGATAATTCCGTTTCCCACACTCAGTGCAGCACAGATCAAACAGAATGATATTAGGACCAACTGGGTTCAATTTTAATCAGTCTTGGCTTGTATTCTCTCAAGGTTAAAGGTGATCTAATCAGGGTGCATCAGATGATTAAAGGAGTTAATAAGGCGGATAGAGAGAAACTATTTCCTCTGATTGGAGAGCGCTGAACACGAGGTCAGAATGTCATCAGCCATTCAGGTGCGATATCGGGAAGCATTCCTTCACACAAAGGGCGAGTGGAAATCTGGAACGCTCTCCCCGAATAAAAGCTGGGGGTCAAACTGGGATCGAGTTTTGTGAGGCGATGATATTGAAGCAGTCCGAAACAAAACCCCTCCAACTTCTCCTTCCTCTCTTAAATGCACTTCTTAAAACCAACTTTGATCATTTATTTATTTACTTTCTTCAAATTCATTCACGGGGTGTGTGTGTCACTGCTAGGCTCCAGCCACGGTCCACCCCTTGAGAAGGTGGTGGTGAGCTGCCTTCTTGAACCGCTGTGGTGTAGGTACACCCATAGTGCTGTCAGAGGGAGAGTTCCAGGACTTTGACCCAGCCACAGTGAAGGAACGGCGACATATTTCCAAGCCAGGATGGTGCATGACTTGGAGGGCTGTGGTTTTCCCAGGTATCTGCTCCCCTTGTCCTTCAGAGTGGTCGAGGTCAGGGGTTTGGAAGATGCTGTCGAAGGAGCCCTTGGCAAGTATCTTGTAGATGGCACACGCTGTGAGTTGATGGTGGAGAGAGTGAATGTTGAAGGTAGTGGATGAGGTGCCAATCAAGCGGGGCTGCTTTGTCCTGGATGGTGCTGAGTTTCTGGAATGTTTGGAGCTGCACCCATCCAGGCAAGTGGGGAGTATTCCATCACACTCCTAATTGTGCCTTGTAGATGGTGGACAGATTTTAGGGTGTCAGGAGGTGAGTTATTCTCTGCGGGATTCCCAGCTTCTGACCTATCCCTGTAGCCACTGTATTTATATGGCTATTCCAGTTCCGTTTCTGGTCAATGGTAACCGCCTGGATGTTGATATTGGATCTGACAATAGTCTCCTTTCCACTCCCTTTTAACTGTACAGCACTGTGCCAACACCTCTGGTGGACCTGTCCTACTGCTGTGATAGGACAGACCAAGAGATAGGGATTGATTGGTCAGAGGTAGGAGAAGGAGGTTTAGAATGAGGACTTCAGACTGTTAGCTGCCTTCCTGTTGCCCCATTGCAGGAATCTGGGAGGCAGCTTTCCAAAGGGAGTTTGCTTTAGTCATCTCCACTCACCAGGAATACAGGTGAATCAGCTTGTGAAAGATGCAAATCCTCTGGTGCGAGATGGTGACCAAAACATAAGTAGGTGCAGCCAAGATCTGAGACAAATGCAGCAATCAAATACTCGAGAGACAATATTAACTTGCTGGTCCATCTTATTATTCTGCTTAGGAAGCACAAGCTTCGAAAAGACACAACAGGTTTAAACCACTGATGAAGAGACTGATGTAAAGACAATATCAAGGTTCAGTTTGAAGTTGCATTGTGTGGAAACACAGGAACCAGGTGGAGGCTATTCAGCCCCTCAAGACTCTTCTGCTATTCCATTAGATCAAATGAGTCACTGAGGGTAACTGGATGTTGGTTGCCCACTCCAATCTTATTCATCTGTAGTAGCTTTATATGCGAACGATGCTCACCAACACTGGCCAGCTGCAGTCCGTACACTTTGAATTAATTTTACCAAGTACAGAATTCTAACACCAATATCTTTTATCAAAAACAATACAATATAAGAACAGTTAGAACAAGAAATTGAGTTAATTGTTACACACAAACCTCTGGATAATTAACCCTTATGTTCCAGAGAGAACAAAAATGTTCAAAAACAATTCTTATGAGTGACAAATATGAATGCAACATTTATGAAACCGGGCACATTATTTTGCTAAAGGTTCAACCGTAACAGACAAGGAACAAACTGACTGGCAAGCCAGCATTTAAGTTCTGCAGCTGGAGTGTCAGTTCTAGATCAGAGTAAACAAACATGCTTTGATATTAATCCTCTGGCACAATTGTTTATTTTCCAATCGAGAGAAGCCTTTCAAATTATATATCCACAGAAATGTACACCTTCCCCAATCACTGCAGTCAACAGCCTCATGCAAAGGTTCCAGGTTGTTTCACCACCACTCCAGCCAATTACTCAATCAATATCCCAGCAGAGCAAAACGGAAAGTGAGCATTGAGTTTGCAAGCACACTGGGAGCGATGCCAAAGACTTTTTGGAAATACATCAAATGCTGACTCATGTGTGCGAAGATATATTAGCACTTTACTGTAAATATCTACACAGATATGGCTGCCCCGCAAGAGAAACATGCAAGTAACAGCTTGGTTCAGTGGTCGCACTCACACCAGAGTCAGTAGCTCAAACCCCACCCTCAGTCTTAAGCACCTAGCAGGCAGTAACGGGAGGGTGCTGCACTGTTGGAGGTACCACGTTTCGGATGTGATGCCCAATCGAGACCCCACCTGACTATTCTGCAAGATATAAAGAACAAAGAAAAGTCCAGCACAGGGACAGGCCCTTCGGCCCTACAAGCTTGTACCGATCATGATGCCCTAACCAAAGAAAAACCATCTGCCCTTACTGGGTCCGTATCCCTCTATTCCCTCCCTATTCATATACCCATCCAGATGCCTCTTAAATGTTGCTAATGTGCCTGCTTCCACCACCACCTCTGGCAGCGCGTTCCAGGCACCCACCCCTACCCCTCTGCGTGAAAAACTTCCCCCGCACATCTCCCTTAAACTTTCCCCCTCTCACCTTGAACCTGTGCCCTCTTGTAATTGACACTTCCACCCTGGGAAAAAGCCTCTGACTATCCACCCTGTCTGTGCCTCTCATAATTTTGTAGACCTCTATCAGGTCTCCCCTCAGCCTCCGTCTTTCCAGTGTAAACAATCCTAGTTTATTCAACCTCTCCTCATAGCCGACACCCTCGAGACCCGGCAACATCCTGGTGAACCTTCTTTGCAGTCTCTCCAAAGCTTCCACGTCCTGTGATATTGTGGCAACCAGAACTGCGCGCAATTCTCCAAATGCGGCCTAACCAAGGTTTTGTATCGCTGCAACATGATTTGCCAACTCTTGTGCTCAATGCCCCGGCTGATGAAGGCAAGCATGCCGTATGCTGCCTTAATCACCTTGTCCACCTGTGTTGCCACTTTTAGGGAGCTGTGGACCTGCACGCCCAGATCCCTCTCTATGTTAATGTTCCGGAGGGTTCTGCCATTTACAGTATAATTCACACCTAAATTTGATCCTCCAAAATGCATCACCTCGCATTTGTCCGGGTTAAACTCCATCTGCCATTTCTGTGCCCAAGACTCCAATCTATCTCCATCCTGTTGTATCCTCTGACAATCCCCAGCACTACAGCAATTCCGCCAATCTTTGTGTCATCCGCAAACTTACTAATCAGACCACCCACATTTTCCTCCAGATCATTTATATATATTACAAACACCAGAGGTCCCAGCACTGATCTCCATTCTGAAAAACACCCTTCCACCGCTACTCTCACCAGAATTCTACCACCCTACCTGTCAAGGAAACGCAGCGGGCGAGGGGCGGACAACGGAA
The DNA here is from genome assembly GCF_964213995.1 of Mustelus asterias. Lineage (NCBI taxonomy): Eukaryota > Metazoa > Chordata > Chondrichthyes > Carcharhiniformes > Triakidae > Mustelus > Mustelus asterias. The sequence continues at coordinate 3,101,740 of NC_135801.1, read as the reverse complement.
ATGTCCGTTGACCTCGGCTGGTTATTTCCGGTCTCGCTCGAGGCAGTAAAATCCTGCCCTCTGTCTTCTATAACCAAGCCCGTTCTGTATCCATCTAGCCAGCCCACCTTGAATCGTATGTGATTTTAGTTTTTGTACCAGTCTGCCATGTGGGAGTTCTTGTGGCCTTTCTAGAACAATCGGAAGTTTTCCTCGTCTCCTGGCCCGCAATGTCAGGGAGTCGAGCGTTATGAGGAACAGGCAGGGAAGGTGGAGTTGAGGCAAAGATCAGACCAGCCATGACTTTATTGAATGGTAGAGCAGGGTCGAGGGACCGAATGGCCATTCCCCCCCCATCCTAGCGGTGTTCTTATGGCCCAAACATTCAAATCCTCAACCGTCACTATTCATCTGTTTGTGGGATCTTGCTGATCATATTAAACATGTCACTTACAAGAAGGGGGAAAGAAGGGATTACAGTTTAAAAATGCACATCATTGGTTGCTCAAGGACATGAAAGGTGCAAATTCTAAAGCCATGAGACAGGAATTACAAGACTGAAGACCAATTTGAATGCTTCAGACATCAGTAGTTTATTGTATGTTTAGTCCAACACATTCAAAAAAAATGAAAATCAAAAATGAAGATTTGCCACCTGCAACATGTGTAACTATTACTATGTTCTAACAGCAGAAGATGGCCAAACATATCAGCTTTTGAAGATGGAAAACCATTATCTATAATACCCACAGAAGCCAAGGTGGTAAAGTCCATCCCATTGGCAAAATGGAATGATATTGCTCGAGTACAGTAATATATACCAGCATCTAGTGCCACCCAGTAATAACACTCAGTGGGAAAAGTCTACTAACTTTGCTTTTGGGGTATTATTGACTATTCTAGGGGATGGGGAAACAGGACAAGAGCACACAATTAAATTCAGTGAAAAAAAATCACCAGTAAGTCACCACATTCTGATGTTACCAGATTCTTGGGTTTTTTTTTCTGTTTTGTATGTTTGTTCAATACTTAAAGTGAGTGAGAAGCAAGCCGGGTTGAAGGATGGCTCACCTGTTTTTCTCAAGTTAACTAAACTGGTACGCAAGCACTTGCTGGGATTAGTGTCCGTTCCCAGGAGTGGTTTGAAGTGAAGATGAAGTTCAGTGCTGGTGAGGTGTAGCGATTAGTATAGCAGAAATCTGTAAAATTCTGGTAAACTGCTTGGCAATGAACTTGTGCAAATGATACTGAAACCAAGTTTTGCGTCCAAGGGCGAGGGTTTCAAGTAAGATTTGGGGTGGGGGGGGGGGGGGGGGTGGAAGAAAAGAGACAGTAACCCTTCCTTGCCCGATGGAAACTTCAAGTACAATATTTCCAGGCCACATTGACAAATCTGAAGTAGATATCAGTCGGGAATAAGTTTAAACAAGATTGGAAACACAAAAACTACTAATGTATCCCAGAATTTGAGAAATAGTGCAAGACTACCATCAAAACAAGGAAGACCTCAGAAATTTTCAAACAAAAATCAAAACCAACAGACACGTTTTTCCTTTCCATCAACACCTAGAAACAAGTAAACTTTGCCGTGTGTCTGCCAGGTTTGCTGAACAGTCAACAAGGGACAGCCTTAAAGCTGTGCATGTAAACAAATCACTGCGCCACTGATAAATGTGCATTGCTGCTAGAAGCTGTGACTTAATGACATCACTCATTACAACAAACAGCTTTCACCTGTACCAAGCTCGCACGGGTTATTTCCACACATCTTATGCTCCTTCTTCTCAAGCTGTCGTTCAGGTGAAGCCAAACATTGGCACAAATGGAGCACAAGCTGCTGCTGTTCCTGGATTGAAAGCTGCAGAATCCTTTATGTTGACCGCACTGCCGTTTCTTCCATTTTGTTTTTTTTTTCAGGAAGAACACGCAGCAATCAGTTTGAACCTTTGCATAATATAGCTTTCCCTCGAGGTTATACTTTATAGATAGACCGGATCAAAATCGTACAGATCAGCAACACATCTTTAAATAACCGTTATATGCACGACCATACTCTTTGCATATTTTTCATCAAGGTAACAGTAATGGGTTTGGATTTTAAATACCTAATTTTCCAATGTCAAAACACAAACATGCAGAAACAACCATCAGGTTGCAGGAATGATACAAAAAAAACCACACATAGCTCGGAATAGATGAATGGATTGTGCAATTTTCTTCTTTCTTCAATCTTTTTTAATTCTCCCCAACCCCCAACTCCCACCCCACCCCCACCCCCCCCAAAGCAAGGATGCTGCAGCTTTTCACATCTTTGCATTTTGTCAACACACTAGTGATTCCGTAAGGTTTTACAGCTGTTTGGCTTTGTACAACACAGCAGTTAGTACAATCCGTAGAAGAGTTGCCAGTGAGACTGGAATGACGTATCAATAGAAGGCACCATCATGCTCTTTACACGTTGAAAGAACTAAAACAGTAAAGTTTAGCTATGATTTTTCGCTGCACATTCATAACTGCACAGGTCGAGAGAAAGAAAAACTGGTGTCAAGCAGCGAGGCATCCCTGTATTGCAGTGGGTAGATAGAAAAACTAGCAGACATGCCACCAAACACAAGTTCAGGGCTGTTAATGAGTTCACAATTGCTTTTGTATTTCAATTTTTAGTTCGAGAAAAAAAAAATCCATCTCCATCTGAAACTGTTTCAAACATTGTCCATTACGGTTTACAGATGTGGGAAAATGTGTCGGCCACAGCAAATATAAGATTCAGAGCCCACATCTGGTCAGTCATCCTTCCCTTGTCAAAGTGGACAGTGGCTGGATCTTCACCCGTCTCCTCCTGCAGTTGCCATGGCGAATGACGCTTTAAAGAGTACCCATTAGTGCATTATGATGAGTGCATGAATGCAAGTTCTTGAGCCTAGTATTTCTAAAAAGAAAAATATCAAGGCAAGCTTCTCAAATTGCACCGATTTGATTGCCTCAATAGAACTGAGCAGAAACTTGACACATTTATAAAATAAAGCAGCCAAGTTGCACCAAAGACCCGAGGTTGTGTTTTTGTTTCGAAATGGGTGAATCTTCAGACCTTTAAGAAGGGTTCCAATTAAATCAAAGCCATTTGTTTGGTTTTTTTCCAGGTCCTTACACCAGGTTTTTTTTTGCTTAAATCCTGTTCCAAAAAGAGGGAAAATGATCACTTTGATGTAACTGGTAAAAAGAAGGCTTGTTTTCACAGAGAGATGAAAAACAGGCTGTGTCACATTCCAAAGCCAAAATTAACAATAACGCAAAGAAAGAAGAGAAAACGAAGAGTATGGTGTCACCAGCGAGTTATCAGGAGCGGTGGCTCTTAGCGACGGGGTCCAGCAAACCGGCCTTCAGTGGGCAATCCACCTCTCCCGGGTCCAGGACCCAGCTTCTGTGCCATGCCACCTCTGGGCGGAGGTCCCCGGGAGTCGCGGTCCCGCATCATCCCACCGCCAATCATGCCCCGTGGACCAGAGCCTCTGTCGCTGCGGCGGTTGTCCCTGCGGTCATCTCCGCCCCTGCGCTCCCCTTCACGGACTGCTCGCGTTTTCTTTTCTTCCACATTTAAGCGGACCTCACCTCGGAACATGACTGGCTGTGGACACAGATTTCAGGTTTAGTGGGCAGCGGGATGAAAACTCCACATAGCTTCATTAAAAAATCTATATTTTTCTGATGTCTGCATCATTTCTGGTACGGGTCAGCTCAGTGGGTCATACCTCAGTGGGTCATACCTCAGTGGGTCAATTCCCCACTCCAGACTTTAACCCTTAAACGAGGCTGAAACCCCAAATGCAGTACTGAGGGAGGACTGCACTGTCAGAGGTGCCACAATTCAGATGAGATGTTAAATTCGGGCTGTGTGCGCTCTCTTAGGTAGATGCAAAAGGCTCTACAACAGTATCTGTGGAACGGGAGTGTTCTCCCCAGGTCATTATTTAACCTTCAACCACTGCAATGGCCACATTATGTGCATTTAACTGTTTGTGGGATCTTACTGTGCACAAAGTGGCTGCCCAGTTTCCTACAATTCAACAGCAATTCCATTTCCAAAATACTTCACTGGCTGTAAATTACTTTGTGACCCCTGAGGCTGTGATATTAGTACATGTCTTTCTGTTTAACCTGATTGTATGAGCTCTGTAGGGAAGGACAGTCCCTTTTCTCAGCTGAAGACCAAATAGCTGCTTTTTCCGGCAGGCACGATTGGATGAGAGCCCCCATCTAATTTACAATTACTGTTGTTTGTGGGATCTTGCTGTGTGTGATATGGATGCAGCATTTGCTATGTTGCAAAAGCAACCACACTTCAAAGGTATTTCAGTGGCTCTGAAGCATGCTGGGATGTCCCGAGATTGCGAAAGGCACTACAGAAATGCAGTTTTGTTAGTTCAGTTGTTACCTTGGCACTCAAGATTCTTTGGACAGGATCTGGATCATCAAACACCACAAATCCAAAGTTGGGCAGCTTCCCCCCGCTGCTCTTTGTGTTAATACGGAGCTCAACCACATTGCCAAAACCTAGGCAGTGCAAAGACAAAACACAAATTGAAACTTCCAAATGCAGCAACAAGGCTAACAATAAAAGAGACTTTAGCAGGCTGAAGAACAAAGATTACCATGCAGCTGGTTCTTACCCTATCGTGGGTCACTCATCGCAGAAGATGCAAAGACTAAGAAACTCCGGCGAGGTGGCACAGTAGCACAGTGGTTAGCACTGCTGCCTCACAGCGCCAGGGACCCGGGTTCGATTCCCGGCTTGGGTCACTGTCTGTGTGGAGTTTGCACGTTCTGCCCGTGTCTGCGTGGGTTTTCTCCGGGCGCTCCGGTTTCCTCCCACAGTCTGAAAGACGTGCTGGTTACCTGAACGGGCACCGGAGTGTGGTGACTAGGGGAATTTCACAGCAACTTAATTGCAGTGTTAATCTATACCTTACTTGTAACTAATAAATAAACTTTTACTTTATTTAGGTTCATGGCGTTGCAAGCTCACTCCTGGCCGGTAGGTTGGCTAAGGTTACTGGGGAGAATTTAAACTAGATAGGTTGGGGGGAGGGGAGCTAGAAGAGTTGACTAGGATCAAGGAACTAATTGATGGGGTGGAGGATGCAGGGGTAAGGGGAATTACAAAATTAATGGTAGAGGAGAGGGTGCAAGTGAATGAAGGCGGTAATTTAGATAAGGGAGTAGAGGGAGAGGGTGTTCGCGACTCATCAAAGCGGGTCCAGATAAAAGCTGGAATAAGGACACTTTGCCTGAATGCACGAAGCATTCGGAACAAGGTAAATGAGTTGATGGTGCAAATCAGCACGAGTGGGTACGATCTAGTGGCCATTACAGAAACGTGGCTGAAAGGTGACCAGGACTGGGAGATGAATATCCAGGGGTATCAGGCGTTTAGGAAGAATAGACAGGAAGGAAAAGGTGGTGGGGTCGCGCTATTAATAAGAGATAACATCAGGGTAGTACTGAGGGATGACATAGGCTCTGAGGAACAAAACGTGGAATCATTATGGGTAGAGATGAGGAATAGTAGAGGGAGAAAGACACTAGTAGGTGTGGTATATAGGCCCCCAAATAATAATGTTGAGGTAGGGAGGGCTATAAACAAGCAGATAAGGGATGCGTGTAAAAACGGAACGGCAATAATCATGGGGGACTTCAACATGCACATTGACTGGCAGACTCAAGTCGGTGAGGGTGGAATGGAGGAAGAGTTCTTAGAATGCTGTCGGGATAGTTTCCTTGAACAGCATGTTACGGAACCGACGAGGGAACGAGCTATTTTGGATCTGGTATTGTGTAACGAGGTAGGTAGAATTAAGGATCTTATTGTGAAGGACCCTCTTGGGTCTAGTGACCACAATATGGTCGAATTTCTGATTCAGATGGAAGAGGAGAAAGTTTGGTCCCAAACCAGTGTCCTCTGTTTGAACAGAGGGAAATATGATAGGATGAGGGATGAATTGGCTAAGGTAGACTGGGAGAGCAGGCTGGCAGGTAGGATAGCTGAGGAACAGTGGAGGATTTTTAAGGAGATCCTTTTCAGTTCTCAGCAAAAATATATTCCAGCAAAAAACAAGGATTGTAAGAAAAGGGAGAACCAGCCGTGGATAACGAAGGAAATAAAGGAGAGTATTAAAATAAAAACAGCTGCGTACAGAGTGGCCAAAAATAGTGGAGAAACAAGTGATTGGGAAAAATTTAAGAAACAACAAAGAGAGACTAAGAAAGCGATAAAGAAAGGAAGGATAGACTATGAAGCTCGGCTAGCAATTAATATAAAAAATGATAGTAAAAGTTTTTATCAATATATAAAAAGGAATAGAGTGGCTAGAGTGAATGTTGGACCCTTGGAGGACGAGAGGGGGGAGTTAATAGTGGGAAATGAGGATATGGCTGAGTCTTTAAATAAGTTTTTTGTGTCGGTCTTCACGGTGGAGGACACAAATAGTTTGCCAAATATTAACGATAGAGGGTTGGCAGCAGGAGAAATACTTAATACAATTAATGTTACCAGAGAGGCAGTGCTGGGTAGACTAATGGGACTGAAGGTGGATAAGTCCCCGGGTCCGGATGGAATGCATCCCAGGGTATTGAAAGAAATGTCAGAGGTAATAGTGGATGCGTTAGTGATTATTTATCAAAACTCGTTGCATTCTGGGGTAGTGCCGGTTGATTGGAAAACGGCTAATGTTACGCCGCTGTTTAAAAAAGGAAGGAGACAAAAGGCGGGTAACTATAGGCCGGTCAGCTTAACGTCTGTAGTAGGGAAAATGCTGGAATCCATTATTAAAGAGGAGATAGCAGGGCATCTGGATAGAAATGGTTCGATCAATCAGACGCAGCATGGATTCATGAGGGGAAAGTCGTGCTTGACGAACATGTTGGATTTTTATGAAGATGTGATGAGGGCGGTTGATGGAGGAGAACCGGTGGATGCGGTGTTTTTGGATTTCCAAAAGGCGTTTGATAAGGTGCCCCATAAAAGGCTACTGAAGAAGATTAGGGCACACGGAGTTGGGGGTAGTGTGTTAAAGTGGATTGGGGACTGGCTATCCGACAGGAAGCAAAGAGTCGGAATAAATGGGTGTTTTTCTGGTTGGAGGAAGGTAACTAGTGGCGTGCCGCAGGGATCGGTACTCGGGCCGCAACTATTTACCATTTATATAGATGATCTGGAGGAGGGGACGGAGTGTAGGGTAACGAAGTTTGCAGACGACACAAAGATAAGTGGAAAAGTGAATCGTGTGGAGGACGGAGAAGATCTGCAGAGAGATTTGGACAGGCTGAGTGAGTGGGCGAGGATATGGCAAATGGAGTATAACGTTGAGAAATGCGAGGTTATACACTTTGGAGGAAATAATAACAAATGGGATTACTATCTCAATGGAAACAAATTAAAACATGCTACCGTGCAAAGGGACCTGGGGGTCCTTGTGCATGAGACGCAAAAGCCCAGTCTGCAGGTACAACAGGTGATCAAGAAGGCAAATGGGATGTTGGCCTATATTGCGAAGGGGATAGAATATAAAAGCAGGGATGTCTTGATGCACCTGTACAGGGCATTGGTGAGGCCGCAGCTGGAATACTGTGTGCAGTATTGGTCCCCTTATATGAGGAAGGATATATTGGCATTGGAGGGAGTGCAGAGAAGGTTCACCAGGTTGATACCGGAGATGAGGGGTTTGGATTATGAGGAGAGGCTGAGGAGATTGGGTTTGTACTCGTTGGAGTTTAGAAGGATGAGGGGGGATCTTATGGAGACTTATAAGATAATGCGGGGGCTGGATAGGGTGGAGGCGGAGAGATTCTTTCCACTTAGTAAGGAAGTTAAAACTAGAGGACACAGCCTCAAAATAAAGGGGGGTCGGTTTAAGACAGAGTTGAGGAGGAACGTCTTCTCCCAGAGGGTGGTGAATCTCTGGAATTCTCTGCCCACTGAGGTGGTGGAGGCTACCTCGCTGAATATGTTTAAAGCGCGGATGGATGGATTCCTGATCGGTAAGGGAATTAAGGGTTATGGGGATCAGGCGGGTAAGTGGTACTGATCCACGTCAGATCAGCCATGATCTTATTGAATGGCGGGGCAGGCTCGAGGGGCTAGATGGCCTACTCCTGCTCCTATTTCTTATGTTCTTATGTTCTTATTAGAGCATGGAACAGTCATAGAATTTCAATCACAATGAAAATTCATCTTCTGAAAGCCCTTGCGTGGCCAGAATAATGTGTGGCTGTGAAAACCAGACATCACAAAGAGTAACGAGGCTCGAATAAGAGCACTAGAAATGAAAGGTCCCAGGCGGATGTTACATGTGTTATGGACAGCCAAACGTTCACAAAGCTGGTGTTAAGAGGAATCTATTTGAGGCAGTATTATCCGGGAAGTTGACATGTTTTGGACATGTGATGCAAAAAGGAGGGGTGTGTTTGGAAATAGGGGCAATGTGAGGTGAGAGAGCTGCAGAATGTGCACAAAGACCCAAGATGGCATGGATGGATGGATAAGATCAGAACGTGGACTGGCCTCTCTCAGTGAGGGCAGTGGGGAATAGAAATCAGTGGAGAAAGATTGTTCATAGTGCGGCCAACCCTCGGAATGGGGACAGATGAAAGACAAGAACGTGGAACAACTGAAGCAAATGAACTCAGGAGGCTATGGACAAGGTAACCTGGTTGAATATTCTCTTCCCGTGTAGCAGTGAGCCTTTACTATCCTTGCTTTCAACTTATCTGATGGACAGTCAGAAACATGACATGGTCGGGCTGATTGATCCTCAATATTGGTTTTGGTTTCTTTCCCCTTTTCACCCCAAATGAATAATGTAGCGGCAGGCCCCACACTGATTCAGAAGTCACCTGTGAGATTTGGAGAGCTCAGAAGCTGGGATTATGATGCACAAGAGGTCACACACAACACCAGACCTCAAATATGTGTAAATGTGAAGCTGCAGCAAACTGCTGCTCGATTAAATGTTGAGAGGTCGAGATTTCCAGGTTAGTATATGCGAGATTAATCTATCCACGTTCTGTAAAGGACTACTCAGACATTTTAAATTGGACTATAATGATCCTTGCTCACTCATGAAGAAGTCTTTCAGTTCATTTTCATCAATGTCATGGGGCAAGTTGCCAACAAAGAGCTGGTGACTATCTGGGTAACGGATGATTCTTCGGTTCTCAATCTCATTTGATTCAACATCTCGACCTGCAACACACAATAACATTCCTGTTTTAAACTTGTTAATCCACATCTGTACAAACAAATAACTAATGCTCACATTCAAAAAGGGGATGCATTATTTTATTGCTCATGAGTTATCATGCTTGCCTATTCAGTTGTAGTTTCTCTTCCCGCACTGTATTGGCACCACAGGAGTCCCAATCTTCTTCCCCATGTCTATGCTGCAGCTTGGCAATGCCAACCACTGACAAGAGCTCAACTTCCAGATGTATGCCAATGACACGCATCTCTACCATCCCACCAACCCCTGTACCCCAGCACCCCCAATCTGCATGCCGCCATTCTCATTGTCTAATATGCAGTCTCAGGTAAGTCACTGAGTTTTTTCGGCTAAATACTCCACCGTCATTCCTTTGTTACTAACTCGATGGCAATCCCTGGTGACTATTTCACATGCTGCAATCCTCTCATTCTGTTTTGACTCTCTAACTCCAGATTTCCTCCATCACCCACTGCCTCTCCTGACCTCCCGCCATTTGCTGCCATGTCCCTCGCTGATGCTGTCTCACCTCTGGACTGGGGCACTCCATCCTCTCCTGACTGGCCTCGCATTCTCCACCCTCTGTTAACTTTTGTCCAGAGGAAAGCTGCTGTGATTATCAAGTCCCGTACCAATTTGCACCAGCCCATCACCCAACTGTGTTCCCTTACATTTTAAGATCCCAGCATCCCAGCTATAGCTTGGTCTGAATTGTTGCCTGTTCCTGATGTACATTGTTAGTATTGTGGAAGGTAACATTTATATCAATACCCCAGTCTCAGTGTCAAGCATCAAAATAAGGGGGAGTCAGTTTAGAACAGAGTTGAGGAGGAACTTCTTCTCTCAGAGGGTAGTGAATCTCTGGAATTCTCTGCCCATTGAAGCAGTGGAGGCTACCTCGTTAAATATGTTTAAGTCACAGGTAGATAGATTTCTGATCAATAAGGGAATTAAGGGTTATGGGGAGCGGGCGGGTAAGTGGAACTAAACCACTGTCAGATCAGCCGTGATCTTATTGAATGGCGGGGCAGGCTCGAGGGGCTAGATGGCCTACTCCTGCTCCTATTTCTTATGTTCTTATCCTCAGGACAGATAAAGAGCCCCATCATCAAAGAGCACCAGTGTTAACACTATCTTGTGGACTCTCTCACTTGATCAAGATTGCCAACTTAATGCCAAAATCAGGTGCTTTTATGCTGCCACTGCATCGCATTGAGATTGTCAACTTCATGCCACATGCAGCTTGGATTCAGAGCCGACCGCCCTTCACATCTGTTGGTGCCGAACCCAAATCCAAACGAGCAAGGTGACTAACTCATCCACTCAGGCCCCATCAGCTATCTGCTCCACTTCACATTTTCCCTATATTGATATTGAATTCACAGCACAGAAACGGGGCATTTGGCCCAAACAGTCCATGCAGACTTCCACCTTATTTCAGCGAATCCTACCATAATCCTCTACCCCTTTTTCCTCACGTGTTTATCCAGCTTCGTCTTCATAGAAATCATAGAATCCCTACAGTGCAGGAGGAGGCCATTCGGCCCATCGAGTCTGCACCGACCACAATCCCACCCAGGCCCTACCCCCACATATTTACCCGCTAATCCCTCTAACCCACGCATCTCAGGACTCTAAGGGGCAATTTTTAACCTGGCCAATCAACCTAACCCACACATCTTTGGACTGTGGGAGGAAACCGGAGCACCCGGAGAAAACCCACGCAGACACGAGGAGAATGTGCAACCTCCACACAGACAGTGACCCGAGCCGGGAATTGAACCCAGGACCCTGGAGCTGTGAAGCAGCAATGCTAACCACTGTGCTACCTTGCCGCCCCGTGGCTGGTGTGATAGGTCTTAAACCTATCTACTCTAATTACCTCAACCACTCTGTGGTCGCAAGTTCCACTTTCTCACTACTCCTTAGGGCAAGAATTTCCTGTTGGGTTCAGTTGTGATTATCTTATATCGATGACCCCTAGGTCTGGTCTCCCGACAAGCGGAAACACCTTTGCCCACCCTATCAAATCCTTCCCCAGGAAAACAGCCCGAGCCTGTTCAATCTTTCCTGATAGTTACAAACCTGACAGTTCTGGTAATCTTTATAAAGTTCCACTTTTACTCGAAACATGGTTAGTGAAATCTGTACAGCTCACCTGTTCTCGGCCCTCGGGACATTAAGCCCATCCTCTCCCTGGGTCTCTGGTCACGAGGCCGTGGGGGCTGAGATTGGGTTTCCGTTTTAGCTTCAGCTCTTGGCTGGAATTAAAAGTGGAGGAAGAAGAACAGAAAATAATGAAGTGGCTACATTGGCTTGCTGCAACAAGTAACAAACCGAACACACGCTTGGAAAAGAAAGGCTTGTATTAACAACTTCCTGCCTAAAACAAAAGCAGTCTTCCTCTAGTAATCAACCGACATTACTCTATCACGGGTATGTACCAACAATTACCAACACAAAGCTATGCTAGCAGTTCTTTCTTTATTTAATTATTACCCAATCCAAATTGAAAAACAAGACAGAATATCTAAGCTTTTCTTTTGAAGAAAAGCAATTTGAATTAATTTTTATATATATGCATGTCCATTCACAGATTACCTGTGAGGCTGGTGCTTTAACAACATGGGGAGGAATTCCAGAGGAAGGAACTGTACCACTAGGAGGCAGATTTTTACTTGTCACTGAGGCCCAGGAGAAAGCCTGCAGAGAATGCAACACATACCTATGCTACTATCAAGAAATAAAGCATTCCCTCAAATATAAAAATTCCTGAGCCTTTACACAGGGTAAGATTGCAGACTGGCACCTTATTGATGCTAATTATATCGGGCAGTTGCATTTAACATGTCTATTTCATATGGTCAAATTAAAACTGCTGCAACTTACCATTTAGTTTTAACCTTTAGTAACTATGATTTAATATTAATATTGAGTTAGTTTACCAATCCATACATCATTTTGCAGTCCTGTCTATATACAAAGTAGTTTTACTTGGAAAGCACTTTTTAAAAAAAAATTAGGCTTATTAAAAAGTTACACCTGCCACTAAGAGTAAGTGACACAATGAGGATGACTCATATTAACCTTGGGAGCCTCTGGAGTTTGAGAAACTGGTTCCACCGGGGCAGGAGATGGCGCCTTCTCCTCCAGCTCTTCCACACTCTTCTCTGCCAGCTCGGGTTCAGGTTTTGTCTCCTCAGTTTTGGATTCCGGTTCAGGCTCAGCCTCAGGTGCGGGCTCTTCCAGGGTTTCCTCCACACCATTACTTCAAAATTTTAAAACGCAATGGTTAAAATCTAGACACATTTCTACACAGCATGCCAAAAACCTGCTTTAAGAAAGCCAAAATACCTCTCACTCCGTTTATCAACAATTTGTCTAATTCAGCCTTGAATATACTCAATGCCCCTCTCTGCCGCTGCTCTCTGGGGAAGGGAATTCCAAATTCCAGCAACCCTCGGAAAAGTGGTAAACAAAGTGCGATGCAAAGAAAATGGAACCGTGACGCAACCGAGCTTCGGTTTCAAAGGAAACGTGGCTGGTGTGATTAAATGTTAACCAACAAAACTTTGTACAAACAGCATTGGAAGCAACAGTGCCACTGCAGGTTTAAGGAATTCTACTTAAAAACTGCACCCAGCAACAACAACCAAAATGACCTGCATTTCCCTCACATACTCAGCCGATAGTACCAAGTCTCGGGTGCAAATTGCAAACCAAAATCATCAGCACATCCCTGTTCCTGCTTGCTTGGATGAGTGCAGCTCCAACCACACAAGCTGCCGGATACTATCAAGGACAAAGCAGCCAGCTTGATAGGCACCCCATCACGTTCACTCCCTCCATCACGAGCACATCACACCTACAGCGTGCAGCATCTACAAGGTGCAATACAGCATCTTGCAAACCTGCCTCGAAGGACATGGGCAGGATGCGATTGGGAACACTATCACCTGCAAGCTCTCCCCCCCCCCCGCCCCAATCCCTGAGTCACACACTGTCTTGACTTGGAAATATATCGCCGTTCCTTCACCGTTGCTGGGTTAAAGTCCTGCAACTCCCTTCCTGACCACTCTATGGGTGTATCTACACTACATTTGGCACTTGAAGGCGGCAGCTCCCTGCCACTTTCTCAAGAGCAATTAGGATGAGCAATAAATGACGGTCTAGCCAATGATGCTCACGTCCCTGAATAAATAAAGCTTGGCAAAATACAAAAAAATAACGTAGACTGGAATAATTCAGCAGGCCAGAGCTTTCTAAGGAAATGGTGGGTATTTGCTACCCCCGTATGGTTTGGTATTCTGGGCATTGGTGCGAACACTGACCACTGCCGCCAAAGTAAAGACTCCTGTAAAAAAAATCATCCTAAAAGTGTAAGAAATAGGAGTAGATCTCACAGCCCATCAGGTGTGCTCAGCCAGTCAGTATCACTCGCTGATCTCCCTCAACTCCACTTTCCCGCCTCATTCCCCGTGATTCCCTGAGACACCAAAAATCTGTCTATTTCAGTCAACCCCTTGACCGCTGACGCTCTGCCCCAAATCCTGATGCACAATATCTTTTGGTTGCTTCAGAAAGGATGACAGCTCAGACAGATGATGCGCACCTGAACCAGTCCAGCAATAAGCAAATGATCTCATTCTTATCAGGTTGCTACAGGTAAATGGCCTTTCGTCACGGGAAACGTTATCTCTCTTTCTCTCTCCACAGTCGCTGCTGAACCGGAGTATTCCCAGCATTTCCAGTTTGTATTTCAGATTCTCAGCTTCCACGCGATTTAACTTTTCTACCTAATTTTTATTGTTGCCTTCAGCTGTGGTCACTATTCTTGTGCAATGTATTTGTGAGATTTGGAATGTACCTGACGGCGTGAGCCTCATAATATGTGTTATTGGTATTTTCCTGCACGGGTTCAGGAGATTGTTGACGTTCCTCTGGTTCTTCCTCCACGTCCTCTTCAGATTCTGAAAGTGCAAATTGACTTAAGGAGGAGTTCCACTAACTTAGGCATTCATTTCAAGAATAACAAATCATCTAACGGGCTCTGGTTTGAACACTTCCTAAGTTAAGCAGTACAGTACTAATAACCAGGGCTACTGACACCCAAGGACTAACTTGTAGACCAGCAGGGTTCCTCATCCAGAGCAAACACCGCCCACTTCAGCAGCACCTGGAAATGCCTTGTGGTTCCTCTCCTGCTCCATCAAATTACTCACTGCAGAGAAATGGGGCCACAGCCACAAGACAGAGATTGGGTGCCTCGGAGGAGACTGAGGGGGTGCGGGTGGTCAGAGAAAGGAAAGACCCAAGATGTTGAGAGTCAGGAGTCAAAGAAAAGAGACAGACGAGTGGAAAGGAGGGCAGCAAGTACAGAGGAAGGCAGTGTTGAATTATGCGTGGAAGGGTCATAGGAGGCACTGAAGGAGTGGATGCGAAAGTGAGGAAGTACGCCTGGGGCTGGAACAGATGACGAGAGGCCTACCACCCAGTCACTTTTCTATCAGACAGCACAGCGGTTAGCACTGCTGCCTCACAGTGCCAGGGATCCAGGTTCAATTCTGGCCTTGGGTCACTGTCTGTGCGGAGTGTGCACGTTCTTCCCCATGTCTGCATGGGTTCCCTCCGGGTGCTCCGGTTTCCTCCCACAGTCTAAAGATGTGCAGTTTAGGTGGATTGACCATGCTAAATTGCCCTTTAGTGCCCCAAGATGTATAAGTTAGGGGGATTACATGCTAAACTGCCTTTTAGTGTCCCAGGATGTGTAGGTTAGGGGGATTAGTGGGGTATGTGGGGTTACTGGGTTAGGGCCTGGGTGAGATGCTCTGATGGAGAGTTGGTGCAAACCCGATGGGCCAAATGGTCTCCTTCTTCATTGTTGGGATTCTATTATCCAGTGATGGATGTCAGGAGCAGGAAAAATGTAATTCCTCATCTTTCAGACCCATGATGGCACTGCTTTTAATCGGGAAAGAGTAACTCAGGGATTGGTGACAGCCCAAAACCATTTTGTGACCCATAGCTCAGCCTTCTGGCACTGTGGCCACAAAACGACAAGTGCTGTTATAGCTGACTACGTGTGGGATTGTAGGAAGCTAAATGGGCATTCCTATGCCTCCCCATGACAAGGAAGCTACTGTTTCCTGAGGGGCATCCAGCAGTTTCTGGAAGAAACGTTGAAGCTCGCTTACCAGCTGGCACAGATACATCTTGTGCGTGTAATGCACGCTCTGTCACATTTGGGAATTTCGCTATCAGTGGACTGAGGGGGTCATCCTCTGTGCAATTTGCATATTACAAGATGCCTCCTGCCTGAAGGAGGAGAACTCTCGGCCCATCCATCTCAGAACGCTACTTAGGGTGAAGCTGAGTAAACAGGGGCTGTAATCGATCCATTGCTAATTTTGGTTAGCACTTGGCGAGGCGAGTTAAAGCAGCCCCAAATATTTTGACAAATAAGTCAAGAAAAACCTGCAACTGACATTCTGGATTGGAACGCATTAAAATTGACATAAAAAAGCAGATAGTAATACACTTTCATTGCCAGGTTAATCTGCCTCCTCATTTCGTTACCTTCTTCCAATTCTGCGTCTGAATCGAAAACCTCATCCTGGTAGCGGAATATATCATTATGGACGTAGAATTTGTTTGGAACAGAACCCTGTTTATTTTTAAAAACAACAACATCAAGTTAATCTGTCAATATTGTAATAACCCTGCCTTTACTAGCCTAATCCATTCTATAATAACAGTAAAATTCATCACACATCTATACAACTCTCTATGCATTGCAAACTTAACCTTCTTATTAAGCAATCCTCTCAACAAATCTGAGTAACGCAATGTGATTCTACCAAATACCAATCTGAAACACAAGCCAATGCTGTAATTACAATCGGGGCTTCAGCATTCAAAATAAATAATGGAGCAGATCAATTGAAGAAAGCAAATTGCATGTCAGAACCCAGTTAGGGTGAGCATTACAAGACTGTAACTCAGCTAAAACAGGAGAGTCATTGTTATTGTTGGTCTAGGGGATAAACCCCAGTATATTTTTCTTCCTCTCTCCCTCTGTTGGTTCACTTATATCTTGTCAACTCAGATCATTGTTATAGTCACAGTTTAAACCTTACCCTGCCTGTAGGTTCAGTGAAACAACAGCTTTCTGGTACTGTGACTGTTTTAAGTTTTAGCTAACATCCAGTGAAGCTGTTACAGTGAGAACCTTCCACCAGTGCCTGGTGATGCAACTTGTGCTTTCTGTCTCTTCAGCTGCTCTCTCTTATTTTTCCCCACACCTTTTAGGTTTTTATGATATACTTTTTTCCCCCCAAGAAAACCCATAACTTTTGCCTAGGTTTGCTTCTAGCTTGGGAAAGAAGAAACCTTTCCCTTCTCCAGCTAAAAATAATCAAAGGCTGAGGGACCAACACCCTGGAAAGCCTCTCTATTGTGCCGCCTGCAGCAACTGGGCTACATTACAATAGTGACTGCATTTTTAAGTACTTGATTGGCTGTGGTGTTTTGGGACATTTTAATATCATAAAAGGCGCTATATAAATGGAAGATTTTCTCTTTGTTTTACATGGAAACCGACATACTATC
The DNA here is from genome assembly GCF_964213995.1 of Mustelus asterias. Classification (NCBI taxonomy): domain Eukaryota; kingdom Metazoa; phylum Chordata; class Chondrichthyes; order Carcharhiniformes; family Triakidae; genus Mustelus; species Mustelus asterias. The sequence continues at coordinate 3,084,899 of NC_135801.1, read as the reverse complement.
ATGTTAGTAAAATTCTCCTTCTTCCGCAATCACTTGCTGACTAAGAAACTCCGTGTCACTGGTCATGGGTTCTGTGGGTCCTGGCATGGCTGATGAACCCAATCCCAGAGCCAAATGTTCTACCACACATCTGGCAGGTGTCCCCGGGAGGTGGGTTAAGTCCTTTATGACTCAAGATCACTGCATTCTTTTCTCAGACTCCTTTTCCGGACCCTCCTCTTGCCTTTGGGTGTCCTGGAAGAATTGTGTCCCTTCAAGCAGGAGGTTCCTCCAAGCAGGTCACTTCTGTGCAAAGGTCTCCCAGGCATTGACACCTATGCTGCATTTCTGGAGGTAAACCTTCAGGGTGTCTTTGAAAACTTTCCTTTGTTCTCCTCTTGTTGGGGACTCTTACTCGAGCTGGGTGAAGAAGGAGTTGCTTTGGCAGTCGTGACTCTGTCATCCTGAGTACACGGCTGGCTGGTGGAGTTGGTTTCGGAGGATCATGCCTCGATGCTGATGTTCTCGGCTCCTTCGAGGACGCGGATGTTAGTATGCCTGCCCCGAGCTGATGCGGACAATTTATCTCAGATAGTGTTGATGGCACCTCTTCAGGGCCATGAGGTGCAGTCTACCTAGTCCAGATTTCTGAGCCATTTAGAGTCAGTCATAGAGGTTTACAGCAAGGAAACAGGCCCTTCGGCCCAACTTGTCCATGCCGCCCTTTTTTTAAACCCCAAAGCTAGTCCCAATTGTCCGTGTTTGGCCCATATCCCTCTATAGTCACTGTCTAAATGCTTTTAAAAAGACAAAATCGTACCTGCCTCTACTACTACCTCTGGCAGCTTGTTCCAGACACTCACCACCCTGTGTGTGAAAACATTGCCCCTCTGGACACTTTTGTATCTCTCCCCTCTCACCTTAGACCTATACCCTCGAGTTTTAGACTCCCCTACCTTTGGGAAAAGATATTGACTATCTAGCTGATCTATGCCCCTCATTACTTTATAGACCTCTATGAGGTCACCCCTCAGCCTCCTACGCTCCAGAGAAAAAAGTCTCAGTCTATTCAGCCTCTCCTTATAACTCAATCCATCAAGTCCCGGTAGCATCCTAGTAAATCTTTTCTGCACTCTTTCTAGTTTAATAATATCCTTTCTATAAGAGGGTCATTTAGAAAGGTTGGGATGATGGTTGTCTTGTACATGATGATCTGAACATCAGCACGAATGTCACGTTCATCAAAGACTCTCATCCTTAAGTATCAGAAGGCAGCGCTTGCAGACTGGATACAATGTTGGATTCCCACATCAATGTCGGTTCAGCCTCAGACGAGAAGCGGCTCTTCAGTTAAGGGGAATGCTCCATGTTTGGGAGGATTTCTCCGTAGATCTTGATGGAGGGAGAGACCGATCTTGCCCTGGCACGGGTTGGTAAAGAGCTCGAGTTTCCTTGAGGCTGAGACCGATTCTTCAGCACGCTTCCGCCAAGACATCAAACATGGCTTGCAGATTCTCGTCTGAGAGTGCGGAGAATAAAACTCGAGGTCCTCACTGAAAGCAACAATTGAATGTTTCTTTTTTAGTCATTCGTGGGACATGGGCGTCGCTGGCTGACCAGCATTTATTGCCCATCCCTAGTTGCCCTTGAGAAGGTGGTGGTGAGCTGCCTTCTTGAATCGCTGCAGTCCATGCATCTGTCCGTTGGAATTTCTGACCTCAGAAGCTGTGGATGTTTATATTCAAGACAGAGGTGAATAGATTTTTGGACACTAATGGGAAAAACAAATATTTAGAGAGTTCAGGAAGGTGGAGTTGAGGTATAAGATTAGCCGTGATCCTGTTGAATGATGGAGAAGGTTCGAAGGACTGTATGGCTTACTCCCAGCTCCTACCATGTATTCAAACATGGCATCAACTCGCACTGCCTTACAACAGAAACGTTAAAAACAAATCATTTTTAATATTATAAACTTACCTCTGGCGCCAAGACAAAAGTCTGCATGAACTTCCTCATTGGCTGACCACTGTTTGACAGCTCTCCCATCACCTGTACCACCACCCCGTCACTTAGAGTAGCATGTGCATCCACGTGGCGTATCTTTGTGTGACAGTCACTAAACTGAAGGGACATGACCTTTTTGTGGATTTCCTACCAAAAGAGACAAGAACAATTTGGAATTGACACTAAGTTTTATAAATCTTTGGAACTCTTGCGAAGCTTTGTTCTGAACAGTGATTTAAAAGACATTGGCCATATATTTAAGCAGGCTAGTGCAGACACAATGGGCCAGATGGCCTCCTCCTGAGCTCTAACAATTCTGTGATTCTGTATAATTCTACACAAGTCTTTGAGAGGAATGAAAAAGCTCTCTCTGACAGTAAGGATATAAATGCAAGCTGTAAGTAGAACTACACCTGGCCATAGCCTTCTGAGATTAGAGTGGAAGAGGGTGGAAATGCATTCTTGTGGTAAACACTGTCCAATTGCTGCTGTAAGACTGGGGCAGGACGGAAAGTTGGGCCACAGGAGAGAGATGGAGTGAGAATAAGAAAATTTGAGAGAGACATGAATCAAACATACACACAGGGAGGGGAGTGAAGAAAGTGGCCGTTTGTTTTATTTGATATCTTGGATGGCGCATCTTGAACATATAGAGCTGTTGTGTATGGATAAAAGTCTAAGCTGTGCACAAAGACAGAAATATCTGTATACAGTATTATACAAATCACAGAAAAGCCATCCCAATAACCTTCTCAACAACATAACATTACACTTTGATATTAATACCAAAGCATCTTGCTTGCAAGAAACACAAAGCATCTTAAGTACTTACAGCTTGGCCATAAACTGCTTCTGCAGGCTTCCCATTACCATCCAGTCCACCATGAACATAAGATGAGGTCCTGCCATAAAACCTGGATGCACACATATCCAAGAAAAACCAACCATTAATAAGTAATCTTGGAAAGGTTTATGCTCTGAATGTTTGTCAGCAGCACTGGACATTCCAACATCAGAAAATATAAAAAATAAAAAGTATTTATATTGTAAGAGCATTTCTTGGCAATCTTAGGTTGCAATATATTCAGAAAACGATAAATGCCAAGTTACTACATCATCAACAGACCAGGCACTGGGAACAGAAGCAAAGTCTACTGACAAAGGTTACGCGGGAGTCATTGGAACTTGCTGCCCTTGCAAGGGAGTGGGGATGATCAACAATATCAAAAGGAAGTTGGATGAGTACTGAAATGAAATAAACTTTGAAGGCTAAGGGGATAGTGAGAGAGAATGGACTGACTGGATTGTTCTAGAAAGCTGACATGGAGTCAATGGACTGAATGGCCTCCTTGTGTCATTGTGATTGTATAACAGCAGACCCAGCAACGGACACTATTCAAAGTACACAGAAACCTCTGTGAAAACTAACATGGGCCTGCGTAAGATACTCTTTCAGTGATTCAGTATAGATTCGATGGTCCGAATGGCCTCATTCTGCACCGTAGGGATTCTATGATTCTGTTGTTTTATTGAGGCTGAGGTGCTGGTTGCTTAAACATGGAGATAATAACGGTTGGTTCTAAGTTCACAATGAGAAAAGGTCTCCCCGAACCCAGAAAGGTGTTAACGATATCAAGTTGCAAATTGTTACCTATCTCTTTGGTTCTAAGATGAAAGGCTGTTGTAATCAGTGAAAACAGATTAGCACTTCCAGTAGGATATAAAGCTAATGTGTTTCCCACTGCCATGGAGAAAAGGATAGAGGAAGCCATTTTGAGATCCGATTACAGGTTTCACTCAGAGCTCCCAACTGCATTCTGCGTGGTGGACGACAAGGTGAACATTTTCTCTGCTTAAGGTGCAGGATTGGCTAACCACTATCTTTTACTCTCCCCATTTTAGGTTTCTCTGCAGAACACACAAGCCCTCTCACTGTAACATTTCTTCATAAGGAAGGGTGCACAGGAAAGCAACACGGATTACACTGTTTCACAAGGAGCAAAGAGAATTAGGAAGCAGGATAGGATTCCAGTGCCCAGAACTAACCTCCATCCAGTCAGCTTTTCATATTTGATTTTAATCAAATACTGACAGTCATGACATAAAACAGGAAACATAGCCAGACAAATCCACCCGTTTTCAAACTCTTGGCAGCAAATCTGAACACGTTGTTTCTGCGCCTCAATTCTGCTCAGTCAGGAACAGCCTTGTCAAGTCACAATGAGTTTTACGGTTGATTTCAATAGTGCAATTCCAAAACAAATCTTCACGGATAAACAGAACAGAAGTCTGCTGTGAATTGAATATATGCGACCTCAATTATACTTTCAGTCGCTGCCCGCATCTTTGCAAGTCAAATCTGTGATCCAAGCGCCAGCCTTTTGGTAATCCAAACTGACACAACGATCAGTATGGTAACAGAAAAGGAATGAATCACTGGTCTAATCAAATTTCATACAAACAAGGGCCTGATCGACAAAAGGTACCATATCAGAGAGAGCCTGGCTTTACAATCCATGCATTCCTGGTATCAGATCACTCAATGGTAACTGGGAGACAGATTCTTGAACAAATTCAACCTCCTCCTCTCACTAAAACTAGCTATTAGCAAATGGGCAGACAATACTCAACTACACTCTGTAATCTTCTATTCCAAATTTCAGGCCAAATCTCCCATTTAATACTTCCCCCATAAACTAATAAAGACAGCATGATGCTACATTATTGAAATTATGTGCATAGTGCCGTCAAACACATCATTCTACCTTCAGTAAAGTAAATCATAGAATCTCTACAAGTACAGAAGGAGGCCATTCGGCCCATCGAGCCTGCACCGACAACTATCCCACCTAGGCTATATCCCCATAACCCCACATATTTTCCCCACTCGTCCCTCTAAACTACGCATCCCGGGACACTAAGGGACAATTTAGCATGGCCAATGCACCTAACTTGCACATCTTTGGACTGTGGGAGGAAACCGGAGATCCCATTCTCATAGCCATAATTTTGTTGAGATGTAGAGTTAATTCAAACTAGGGCTGTATGGCGTCACAGTGGTTAGCACTGCTGCCTCACAGTGCCAGGGACCCGGGTTCAATTCCAGCCTTGGGTGTCTGTGTGGAGTTTGCACATTCTCCCCGTGTCTGTGTGGGTTTCCTCCACGTACTCCGGTTTCCCTCCACAGTCTAATGATGTGCAGGTTAGGTGGCTAAACTAGCCCCTTAATGTCCAAAGATATGTAGGTTTGGGGGATTAACGGGGTAAACATGTGGAGCTATGGGGAGAGGGCAGGGGAGTGGACCTGGGAAAATGCTCTGAATGTCAGTACGATTCAATGGGCCAAATGGCCTCCTTCTGCACTGTAGAGGTTCTATGATTCTATGGCTACTCATTCAATTGCACCACTCAAGTGTCACAGCCAAAACTACCAGGTGGAGACGCTGGCTTCAGTTGCTAGTAAGTGCATGCAATTGAGAAAATGGCACACATATGACACAAGGACATAAGAATGGCATAAAAACATTCTGCAATAACATTTTCAATTGAGTACAGATTTCTCTGTGTGCTTGGTACCTCTAATATCTAGTCTGAACAAGCAAGGTATTTGCATAAACCTCACGACTCTTTCAATTCCGGTAACAAGTTGTGATTACCTGGAATGTGTTTACTGAGAGGGTGGTGGATGTAGGTTCAGTAATAACTTTCAAAATGGGAATAAGATTAATACTTGAAAATAAAAATTCCCCAACTTTTTTGGGGAAAGGGCAGGGAGAGTAGGAATAACTGCAGAATAGTTTCAAAGGGCTGGCAAAGGCTTGGTGGGATGAATGGCCTCCTTCTGCATTGTATTTTTTATGCCTCTAATGAGATTGGCTAACTTTAGCAATGGTAAAGAACTGCGTCACGTGTGTGAAATGTCAACGCCGACAGGAGTGGTTTCACCTACTTGCTGAAACGGCATAGTTTAACAGTATTAATCTGCCCAGGTCTAAGCAGCTGCGAATTAGATGCACTGGAAAGGTCACAACAAAGGACACCAATAGCAAACTTCACTTAGGTGAGAGCTGCAAGATGCCAGTCTCCCTGATCAGGCGTTTTCCCATAAATAAAATCTCTCTAACCCAGAGCAGCCATTGAGTTAACACAACACAACGGCCAAAGCTCTCAGTAGAATCGTAAAGGTGGAGGCAATTCAGCCCATCGTGTCTGTGCTGGCTACCTGATGGAATTATCCAATCAAATTTAGATTTTGGATAAGCAGTTACATTACAGATCCAAACTATAATGAGTGGCGAATCAAGACTTTCCTGTTTGGGAACCGCTTGATTGCCGATTTATGCCTTAGGCACTACCTTTCAATATATAACATACAATGTCATCAGACAAGGTTAACCCTCAAAGGGAGTAACAAACATAACATGCTGCCCAAAGTCCTTATGGCTTCTGTCTCAATCAAAACTGGAGGAAATGTGCAGATTCTGGTCTCTGTAATCGTAAAAGGATACAGAGACACAAGAAAAATGACTTACAAAGATGAAACCAGTATTGAATGTATAGGTCTGTCGGGAAAGACTGGGGCTTTTCTCGAGAAAAGAGAAAACTTGAGAAATGACCTGATAAGAGATCTTTAAAATAATGAAGGAATTTAATAGGGTATCGGTTGAGAAAATGTCTCCGCTTCTGAGATCAGAAATTTAAGATAACCACTAAAATCAAACAGGGGATTCAGGAGAAACTTCTTCACACAGCGTACTGGGAAAGTAAAACTCGCCGCCCCAGGCAAAGAGCGGAGATGTATTGAAAGGGAAGCTAGGTAAGCACATTAGGAAGAAAGGAATGGAAGGACATGCGGATCGGGCGAGATGAAACTAGGTGGGAGGAAGCCCTTATGGAGCGTAACTGCTGGTGCAGGATCAGGTGGAGGATTGGGTGCTTGTACAGCAAATGTAAATGTTATACAAGTAAATACAAAGTGGAAAAACTTCAACTTTTGGGTAAATATAAGATTTCAGAAGAATCATCATCTACTTTAACAGTCATAGGTTGCATTATACATAAATCAAATATTTACATATATACGCAATAAAATTTAATTTAGTGATTACCAAGTACACTCATTGGGTATGGCAACATATAACAAGCAGTAGGTTACTGAGAGAATTTAACTACTTATTCTACCTAATGTGTGATGTTGTCTTACTGTCAGTGTTGGAGCTGAAGACATAAATTTGTCATGTCAGCTACGACTCTCACCAACTTTTACAGATGCACATGGAAAGCATTCTTTCCGGATGTATCGCAGCTTAGTATGGCTCCTGCTCTGCCCAAGACCGCAAGAAACTACAAACGGTTTGTACAAACTACAAAGTTAAACTTTAATTTTTAACTTTCTACGGTTATGAACATAGCCCAGTCCATCACGCAAACCAGCCTCTCATCCATTGACTCTGTCTACACTTCCTGCTGCCTTGGCAAAGCAGCCAGCATAATTAAGGACCCCACACACCCCGGACATTCTCTCTTCCACCTTCTTCCACCGGGAAAAAGATACAAAAATCTGAGGTCATGTACCAACCAACTCAAGAACAGTTTCTTCCCTGCTGCCATCAGACTTTTGAATGGACCTACCATATATTAAGCTCAGCTTTAACTGCACCCTAGCTATGACTATAACATTATATTCTGCACCCTCTCCTTTCCTTCTCCCCTCTGTACTCTATGAGTGGTATGCTTTGTCTGTATAGCATGCAAGAAACAATACTTTTCACTGTATACGTGACAATAATAAATCAAATCACCTGGGCTATTGCAGCTCTCATTTCCATGAACATTTTGAAAGTTTTATACAGAGGTCTTTTGCAATAATTCCAGTAAGACCAGTGGTTAAACTGTACAAAAGTAATTACCTGTGCAAGAAGTCTGGTGCCTTGTTCAGCAGTGTGTAATACTGCCTCACAAACTCCCGCCCTACAAGCAGGGGACTTGGCTTCTCCATCACCATTTCTTTGGTACACAATGTTGCTTTCTGAAGGAGAAGGGGTCAGAGTGTTAATTATTTACTTCCTTAGATAATGGCTGGTAACAAATGAGCACAAATAATCACCGCTGCGGTCACCCACCCCCACCTGAGGCCCTATCCAAAAATACATTCGGCATGAAGTAAGCAACAGTATCCTACACGGGTACAGTAACGGGATCTTGATCAATTGGGCCAGTGGGCTGACGAATGGCAGATGGAGTTTAATTTAGATAAATGCGAGGTGATGCATTTTGGTAGATTGAACCAGGGCAGGACTTACTCAGTTAATGGTAGGGCGTTGGAGAGAGTTACAGAACAAAGAGATCTAGGGGTACAGGTTCATAGCTCCTTGAAAGTGGAGTCACGGGTGGACAGAGTGGTGAAGAAGGCATTCAGCATGCTTGGTTTCATCGGTCAGAACATTGAATACAGGAGTTGAGACATCTTGTTGAAGTTGTACAAGACATTGGTAAGGCCACACTTGGAATACTGTGTACAGTTCTGGTCACCCTATTATATAAGAAAGGAAATTATTAAACTAGAAAGAGTGCAGAAGAGACTTACTAGGATGCTACCGGGATGATACCGCCCATGGGCGGCATGGTAGCACAGTGGTTAGCACTGCTGCTTCACAGCTCCAGGAACCTGGGTTCGATTCCCAGCTTGGGTCACTGTCTGTGTGGGTTTCCTCCGAGTGCTCCGGTTTCCTCCCACAGTCCAAAGATGTGCGGGTTAGGTTGATTGGCCATGCTAAAATTTCCCCTTAGTGTCCTGGGATGCGTAGATTAGAGGGATTAGCGGGTAAAATATGTAGGGATATGGGGGTAGGGCCTGTGTGGGATTGCGGTCAGTGCAAACTCGATGGGCCGAATGGCCTCTTTCTGTACTGTAGGGTTTCTATGATTTGATGGTTTGAGTTATAAGGAGAGGCTGGATAGACTGGGACTTTTTTCTCTGGAGCGTAGGAGGCTGAGGGGTGATCTTATAGAGGTCTATAAAATAATGAGGGGCACAGGTCAGCCAAATAGTCAATATCTTTTCCCAAAGGTAGGGGAGTCTAAAACTAGAGGGCATAGATAGGTTTATGGTGAGAGGGGAGAGATACAAAAGGGTCCAGAGGGGCAATTTTTTCACACAGAGGGTGGCGAGTGTCTGGAACAAGCTGCCAGAGGTAGCAGTAGAGGCAGGTACAATTTTGTCTTTTAAAAAGCATTTAGATAGTTACATGGGTACGATGGATATAGAGGGATATGGGCCAAATGTGGGCAATTGGGATTAGCTTAGGGGTTTAAAAGAAAAAGGGTGGCATGGACAAGTTTGGCCGAAGGGCCTGTTTCCATGCTGTAAACCTCTGACTGAGTACAATGCTCTAATTTACAACACAAACTTTAAAATGTCGCAAACCATGTTCTCTCCAGCAACTGTCGCATAAATCAAGTCTGAATTTGATATTTTTTGAGTTCAAAAATGAGCTAATCTGAACGAATTAACAATGTGGTAATGCAGCGATGCACAAGCTTGAATCCTGCAACTTAGAGGGATCTGAGATAAGTGCTCCACTGGCTGAATTATTCTCATCTTACTTTTGATTCCCTTAAACCTTCATCTTGTGTCCACTTTCCATACAGTTCCTCTATTTACTTTCGCAAACCCCTCACAATTTAGCACCTCAATTAAATCTCCTATTAAATGTAGTTGCTCTAAGAACAATCCCAGCCTCTCCAGTAATAAGAGAAATTGCTGAAATACTCAGCAGGTCTGGCAGCATCTGTGGACAGAAAGGCTGAGCTCACGTTCTCAGCTGTGTACAACTCTTCTTCAGATCTGCCTTCTCTCAGTAACTGAACTCCCTCAAACCTGCTAACCTGATAAGTACAAACAACTTAACATAGAACCTACAGCCATTCGGCCCTGGTAGGATGTTACTTATGCATCAAACAAACCTCTCCCTACCCATCTTTATCTCGTCTTCTGTTCCTTTCCTGGGTTTATCCACCTTTCCTGGGTTTATCCACCTTTCCCTTCTGTAGTATTCATCTCAACCACCTCCCGTTCCACACTCTCACTATTCCCCCATGCGAGCAAGTCCCACATTCTCACCACTCCCCGTTGTCGTGAGTCCCACATTCTTCCCACTCCCTGTGGGAGTGAGTCCCACATTCTCAGCACTCCCCATGGGAGCGAGTTCCACTTTCTCACCACTCTCTAGGTAAAACAGTTTCTCTTGAATTTCCAACAGGATTTATTAATAATTATCTTATTTATGACCCGGAGTTCTTTAACATTTGTCTACCTTATTGAATCTCTTTCATATTCCTAAAGACATTTATCAGGCCATCTCGCAGCCTTCTCTTCTCTTAACAAAGAGTCCCAGTCTGTTCATTTACAAACAATGACTCCTTGTTGCTGGAAAAGATCATTTAATCAGATTTCACTCCAGGACAAAGTTAAGTCATCTCCAGCCACTCAATCTCACCCCATCACTAGTCCCTTCTGTTCCCCTCTCCCTCGTGTTCATTCAGCTTTCTCCTTACCCACTTCTACAATATTCACCTCAACCATTCCCCATGGGAGCGAGTTCCACATGTTCACTATTCCTCATGCTTCCATGAGGAACAGTGAACATGCGGAACTCGCTCCCACAGGGACTGGGGAGAATGTGGAACTTGATTCCGAGGCCCACATTCTTCCCGCTCCCCGTGGGAGCGAGGCCCACATTCTCCCCGCGGGAGCAAGTTCCACATTTTCCCCACGGCACCAAGTTCCACGTTCACGCAACTCCCTGTGGGAGTGAGTTCCACATTCTCACCACTCCCCTGTGGGATGAGATCCATATTCTTACCATCCCCCATGGGTGAACAAAGAACATGCAGCACAGGAACATGGCCTTCAACCCACCAAGTCTGTGCCGACACAGATGCCTCTCTAATCGAATATTTTCTTACCTCTACATGGTCCATATCCCTCTATTTCCTGCCTATTCATGTATCTATCCAGATGCCTCTCGAACATTGCTATAGAATCTGTTTCCACCACCTCCTCCGGCAGCGTGTTTCAGGCATTTCACCACCCTCTATGTGAAAAACTTACCCCTTACATCTCTTTTAAACTTTCCCCCTCTCACTTTCAACCTATGCCCCCGAGTAATTGAACCTTTGACCCTGGGAAAAAGACTCTGACTATTCACTCTGTCCAAGCCTGTCATAATCTTGTAAACTTCTATCAGGTCCCCCCTCATCCTCCGACGCTCCAATGAAAACAATCCAAGTTTGTTAAACCTTTCTTCATAGTCCATATCCTCCAAACCAGGCAACATCCTGGTAAATCTCTTCTGCACCCTTTCCAATGCATCAACATCCTTCCGGTAGTGTGGCGACCAGAATTGTACACAATATTCCAAATGCGGCCGAACCAAAGTCTTATCCAGCTGCAACATGATTTTCCAATTCCTATACTCAACGCCCTGATCGATGATGGGCAGCATGCCATACACCTTCTTGACCACCTGAGTTGCCACTTTCAGGGAACTGTGGATCTGCACGCCTAGATCCCTCTGTTCATTTACTGTAGACTTTCCTTCTGCAATAGACCTTCCAAATCGGATTACTTCACATTTGTCCGGGTTAAATTCCATCGGCCCAGGTCTCCAGCTGATTTATATCCTGCTGCATCCTCTGACAATCCTCCTCACTATCCGTTACTCCCCCAATTATTGTATCATCTGCAAAGTTACTAATCAGACCACCTACATTTTTCCCCAAATTATTCATATATATTACAAACAACAGAGGCCTCAGCACTGATCCTTGTGGAACACCACTTGTCACAGACCTCCAGTTAGAAAAGTACCCTTCCACTGCTACTCTCTGCTTTCTGTGCCCAAACCAGTTTTGTATCCATCTTACCAGCTCACCTCGGATCCCATATGACTTCACCTTCTGTATCAGCCTGCCATGAGGAACCTTATCAAAGGCTTTACTAAAGTCCATGTATACTACATCCACTGCCCTGCCCTGGTCAATTTTTCTTGTCACTTCCTCAAAGAACTCAATCGAGTTTGTGAGAAACGAGCTCCCCTTCACAAAACCATGCTGCCTATTGTTAATGAGGCTATTCTCTTCCAGATGTGAGTACATCCTGTTTCTAAGAATCTTCTCCAATAATTTCCCCACCACTGATGTGAGGCTCACAGGCTGTAATCTCTCGGATTGTCTCTTCTGCCCTTCTTAAACAGAGGAACAATGTTAGCTACTCTCCAATCCTCTGGTACCTTGTCCGTGGCTAAAGTGGATGCAAAGATTTTGGCCAAGGCCTCAGCAATTCCTTCCCTCGCCCCTCTCAGTATTCTGGGACAGACCCTATCTGGCCCTGGGGAACAATGTCAGCCACTCTCCAATGGGGGCGAGTCCCACACTCTCCCCACTCTCTGGGTAAAGAGGTTTCTCCTGAATTCTCCACTGGGTTTATGATCTGAGCTCTGGGGAACATTTCCCTGATCTTTCTCAGTGTTGAGGGTCTCCAGTCGGTTCTATGAGGCGCTGCTCCCTGTCTCCACACACCCACAGGCTGCAATCTCTGCCAGGCCCCAGGACAATGGCGCCTCCGCCCTCCCAGCCCCCGGCCCGGGGATCAGGCCTCAGCCGGGGGTCGAGGCCCAGTGGCGGTGAGCCGGGCCCAGGCCGGCCTTTTCCCCGCGGCCTCTCTCCCCCCCCCCCCCGGCCCGGCCCGGCCCAGCCCCCGGTACCTGCGGGATCCCAACAGCAAGCGGCCGCTCCGGGTGTCTGCCCGCGCCGTGTGCGTCAGCCGGAAGGGTCCGGGCGGCGCGGTGTCACACTGTTTCCGGTCCCCCTCACCCCCCCCGCAGTGTCGCACTATTTCCGGTCCCCCTCACTCCCGCGGTGTCACCCTTGTTTCCTGTCCCCCTCACCCGCCGCGGTGTCACACTGTTTCCGGTCCCCCGCATCCCCGCGGTGTCACACTGTTTCCGGTCCCCCTCACCCCCGCGGTGTCACATTGTTTCCGGTCCGCCTGCAGTGTCACTCTCTATTCGGTCTGGGCGCGCCCCTGCAGTGTGGGCCGGGTGACCCCGTTCTGCAAGCTTCGCGCTCCCATTGGCCAATTGCCAGCAGCGTCAGCCAAAAACACGGCGTAGGAGTGCGGTGGCGCTGACGTCATGACGCCAGCTAGGCCCCACCCCCCTGAGGCAATGCGGACGCTGAAGGGAGGAGTGCGTTTCTATAGCGCCTGACACCTCCTGAGAGAGAGTAGGCCCTGTGTACACAGCAAGATCCCAGGAGGGTGGGCCCTGTGTACACAGCAGGATCCCAGCAGCAGCGCTGTGATCATGAGCAGCCACGCAGACACCTGACGCTATCACCGCTTCTCTCTCCCGCTGAGTATAAATCATAGAAACCCTACAGTGCAGAAGGAGGCCATTCGGCCCATCGGGTCTGCACCGACCACAATCCCACCCAGGCCCTGTCCCCGTAACCCCATGCATTTACCCCAGCTCGTTCCCCTGAAACTAAGGGGCAATTTAGCACGGCCAATGCACCCTAACCAGCACGTCTTTCAGACTGTGGGAGGAAACTGGAGCCCCCGGAGGAAACCCACGCAGACACGGGGAGAACGTGCAGACTCCACACAGACAGTGAGCCAAGCCGGGAATTGAACGCAGGTCCCTGGCGCTGTGAGGCAGCAGTGCTAAGCACTGTGCCATCGAGCCGCCCTCTCCAGCACTTTCTGTCTTTACCCCAGACAATCCGCCTCAGTGAATGCTGATTGAGGGATAGATATTGGCCCAGGTAAAGTGAGGCCCTGACCCCATGAGGGACCACAGACCGCTCCGTGTAGGAGCAGGGGGAGGCCATTCGACCCCTCAAACCTGTTCCACCATCCAACTGGATCATGGAGGCTCTTTTACCTCAGTGCCATTTTCCTGTACTATCTTATGGATTTTATATCTAAAAATCCATTGATTGAACATACTCAACAACAGATGTACCACAGCTCTCTGGGCGAGAGAATTCCCAAGATCCACCACCAGTGAAGAAATTCCTCCTCGGTCTCAGTAACAGTCCTGCCCCTTGTTTTGACGTTGTGTTATCCGGTGTTGATCCTCCCCACAACTCCAGCCAAGGGAAACATCCGCATTTAGCCTTTCGAGCCTTGGAATGATCTTGTAAGTTTCAATTAGATCACCTCTCTGTAGAATTCAGGCCCAGCCTCCTCCAAGGACAATCCACCACCCCAGTGATTAGTGAACATCTGCTGCTCTCCCTTTATTGAAAGCATGTTCTTCCTTGGGTAAGGAATACAAAAGTTGTCTCACCACAGCAAGAAGCAAGTGGTTGTACAGTTTGAGGGACACCATTCCACATCAAGCATGGAAGAAGGTGAGGAGGCAGATCTCCATGACCACAGCCAGTGCTGGGTTTTAACCCACGCCATTGGGATCATTCTACGTCACACTCTAACTATCTAGCTAATTGAGCTAACCATTCCCCACAGCATGAGCCAGGGCACTGGGGAAAGCTCCAATGCTGTTCATCAAAATATTGTCTTTAATAGATATTTTCTGTTCACCTGTATGGACAGTCAGGGCCACAGTTCAACATCTCATCTGCAGAACTGTTCCTGCAGCAGTGTAGCACCCCTTCAATAGGGACAGTCAGCCTGAATTTCTGTGCACAAGTCTGGGGTGGCACAGTGGTTAGCACTGCTGCCTCACAGCGCCAAGGACCTGGGTTCAATTCTGGCCTCGGGTCACTGCCTGTGCAGAGTTTGCACGTTCTCCCCGTGTCTGCGTGGGTTTCCTCCGGATGCTCCGGTTTCCTCCCACACTCCAAAGATGTGCTGGTTAGGTGGATTGGCCATGCTAAATTGCCCCTTAGTGTTAAGGATTAGAAGGGTAAAAACGTGAGATTACGGGGATAGGTCCAGGGTGGGATTATGGTCGGTGCAGACTCGATGGGCCAAATGGCCTCTTTCTGCACTTTAGGGATTCTATGATGAAGTTCTGGATTCTGACTTGATCCCACAATCTCTGGACCCGGAGGTAAAAATGCCATCCACTGAACCAGGGCTGACAATAAGTATCTGAACACTATTTTGGATTTCTTGTGCAGACACTTCAATCTATCCAAGGGATGGGAGGATTGCCCTGGTGCCTGAGCACAGAGCGCTACTGGGGTTCGGTGCTCAGGATCATTTTTGAGTGACTTCCAAGAATTTTGAGTGGGTCGAAATACGCAGGAGGAATGAGAGGATTTTCCAGGAACGCTGTTGTTGGAAGGTTCTGGGAAAGTTGGGAGAGGGTCATTGTGATCCCATTGGAAGAATAAATGGGGGTCATGGTGAATAATTTTGGCCCATTTGGCTCACGTTTGCATAAATACCTAGAACGTCCTTATCAAGCATCTGACTATCCCCGAATCACTCCAAAGATTTTCCTCCCACTCTGAATGTAAAATGGCTGCAAAGTGTTCTGTCTGAAGATGTAGGTCAAGGTTTGGGGGAGTTATTCTGTTCAGGTGAAGTCTGTTGACCTATCAAAGTAAGAAGTTTAACAACACCAGGTTAAAGTCCAACAGGTTTATTTGGTAGCAAAAGCCACACAAGCTTTTGGAGCTGCAAGCCCCTTCTTCAGGTGAGTGGGAATTCTGTTCACAAACAGAGCATATAAAGACACAGACTCAATTTACATGAATAATGGTTGGAATGCGAATGCTTACAACTAATCAAGTCTTTAAGAAACAAAACAATGTGAGTGGAGAGAGCATCAAGACAGGCTAAAAAGATGTGTATTGTCTCGACCTATCAAAGTGCAGGGCAGCAGAATTTGTTTATTAACAAACTGGGATAAGGAGTTGGCCAATTAGGACAGCTGAGAGATTAGGACAGAGAAAGTTGTTCGCTCACAGTGTTGTGAATCTTTTGAGTTCTCTTAACCCAGAGAGCTGTGGATACTCAGTCACTGAGTATCTTCGATATTGATGGTTTTTGTGTGCTAAGGGAATTGAGGGATATGGGGATAGTGTGGGAGAGTGGAGTTCAAGATGAGGTTTGACGGGGTGAACAAAGAACAGTACAGCACAGGAAACAGGCCCTTCGGCCCTCCAAGCCTGTGCCGCTCATTGGTCCAACTAGACCATTCGTTTGTATCCCTCCATTCCCAGGCTGCTCATGTGACTATCCAGGTAAGTCTTAAACGATGTCAGCGTGCCTGCCTCCACCACCCGACTTGGCAGCGCATTCCAGGCCCCCACCACCCTCTGTGTAAAAAACGTCCCTCTGATATCTGAGTTATACCTCGCCCCTCTCACCTTGAGCCCCTGACCCCTCGTGATCGTCACCTCCGACCTGGGAAAAAGCTTCCCACTGTTCACCCTATCTATACCCTTCATAATTTTGTACACCTCTATTAGGTCTCCCCTCATTCTCCGTCTTTCCAGGGAGAACAAGTCCAGTTTACCCAATCTCTCCTCATAGCTAAGACCCTCCATACCAGGCAACATCCTGGTTAACCTTCTCTGCACTCTCTCTAAAGCCTCCACGTCCTTCTGGACGCAGTACTCCAAATGTGGCCTAACCAGCATTCTATACAGCTGCAACATCATACTCCAGCTTTTATACTCTATACCCCGTCCTATAAAGGCAAGCATACCATATGCCTTCTTCACCACCTTCTCCACCTGTGCTGCCACCTTCAAGGATTTGTGGACTTGCACACCTCGGTCCCTCTGTGTTTCTATACTTTTGATGGCTCTGCCGTTTATTGTATAACTCCCTCCTACATTAGTTCTTCCAAAATGCATCACTTCGCATTTATCCGGATTAAATTCCATCTGCCATTTCTCCGCCCAATTTTCCAGCCTATCTATAGCCTGCTGTATTGTCCAACAATGCTCATCACTATCCGCAAGTCCAGCCATCTTCGTGTCATCCGCAAACTTGCTGATAACACCAGTTATACCTTCTTCCAAATCATTTATATATATCACAAATAGCAGAGGTCCCAGTACAGAGCCCTGTGGAACACCACTGGTCACAGACCTCCAGCCGGAAAAAGACCCTTCGACTGCTACCCTCTGTCTCCTGTGGCCAAGCCAGTTCTCCACCCATCTAGCCACTTCTCCTTGTATCCCATGAGCCTTAACCTTCTTAACCAACCTGCCATGAGGGAGGAAGTGGAGGGTTGCCAAATTTGTTGATGATACAAAGATAGGTGGAAAAGTAAGTTGTGAAGTGGACATAAGGAGGCTATAAAAAGATATAGATAGATTAATGAGTGGACAAAGATCTGGCAAATGGAGTATGAGGGAAAATGTGAAATTGTCCAATTTGCAGGAAAAATCAAAAAGAAGCATATTTAAATGGTGAAAGATTGCAGAGCTCTGAGGTGCAGAGGGATCTGGGTGTCCCAGGGCATGAATTGCAAAAGGTTAGTATACAGGTCCAGCAACTAATCAGGAAAGCTAATAGAATGTTATGATTTATTGCAAGAACTGATTACAAAAGTAGGGAGATTATGCTTCTGTTGTTCAGGGCACGAGTGAGATGATATTTGGAGTATTGTGTACAGTATTGGTCACCTTGTTTAAGGAAAAATGTAAATGTGTTTGAAAGCAGTTCAGAGAAGGTTTACCAGACTAATGCCTGGAGTGGGTGGGTTGCCTAATGAGGAAAGGTTGGACAGGCGAGGCTTGTATCCACTGGAATTTAGAAGTGTAAGAGGCAACTTGATTGAAACATACAAGACCCTGAGGGGTCTTGACAGAGTGGATGTGGAGAGGATGTTTCCTCTTGTGGGAGGAGCTAGAACTCGGGGTCACTGTTTAAAAATGAGGGGTCGCCCATTTAAAACAGAGATGAGGAGAATTTCTTTTTTTCTCAGAGGGCCCTGAGTCTTGGAACTCTTCCTGAAAAGTGGAAACAGAGTCTTTGAATATTTTTAAGACAGAGTGAGATAGATTCCTAATAAGCAAGGGGATGAAAGGTTATCGGGGGAAGGCAGGGATTTGGGGTTGAAGTTACAATCAGATCAGCCATGGTCTTATTAAATGACGGAGCAGGCTCGAGGGGCAGAGTGGCCTCCTCCTGCCCCTAACTGGTATGTTCTTATGTCTTCAGACTGTTCAATGGAGCAACAGATGCCACTGGGAAAATGTTATCGTTAGATAGGAGTGTGCAGTGACATCATACATAACTTACATGTATTCCCCAATGACAAAAGGCTTCATTGTTCACCCAGAGGTCAGCTCTCCCTTGCTCAAGGTCAGCTTTGAGCTTGTTTGTGGAAGTTGCTTTCATGTTAAGTACAATGAAAAGTATTGGCAAGGAACACAAATCAGAACACTTGTTTGTGTTGGCATCTCCAAAGTGAAGTCATTGCTTTTACAATTAGTTTGTAAGAACAGCCTATCAAATGTTCCAGGAGGAGTGAGTGTCCATCTCCCAGTCTGATCCTATCGCTCTGTATCTCGAGTAATTTATGTCTGGTCTCACTTCTCCAATGCAAAGTTTAAACTTTCTCTTCAGGAGATATCTAACAAAGTTTGTTTTGAATGGATAGTACATGAGCCAATCTTCAACTACATAGAAAAAGACTCATAAAATATACATTTATGATGTGAGGCAAGATATTACTCTCATTTCAAGAGTTATGTGTATTAGAATATATGCATCATATGCTACAAAATTGTATTGTGTATCATCAAGAAAACAAATAAATTTTAATCTTTTACCATTGGTAATACCATTGTCATATTTCCTATGCACTGGAGAGTAAGCTCTTGTGGATTAGTGAGTATGGAAATTGGAGCATGAGACTAAGAGAATCTAAACTACCAACATAAGAACATAAGAAATAGGAGCAGGAGTAGGCCATCTAGCCCCTTGAGCCTGCCCCGCCATTCAATAAGATCATGGCTGATCTGAAGTGGATCAGTTCCACTTACCCGCCTGATCCCTATAACCCCTAATTCCCTTACCGATCAGGAATCCATCTATCCGTAATTTAAACATATTCAACGAGGTAGCCTCCACCACTTCAGTGGGCAGAGAATTCCAGAGATTCACCACCCTCTGAGAGAAGAAGTTCCTCCTCAACTCTGTCCTAAACTGACTCCCCCTTTATTTTGAGGCTGTGCCCTCTAGTTCTAGCTTCCTTTCTAAGTGGAAAGAATCTCTCCACCTCTACCCTATCCAGCCCCTTCATTATCTTATAGATCTCTATAAGATCCCCCCTCAGCCTTCTAAATTCCAACGAGTACAAACCCAATCTGCTCAGTCTCTCCTCATAATCAACACTCCTCATCTCTGGTATCAACCTGGTGAACCTTCTCTGCACTCCCTCCAAGGCCAATATATCCTTCCGCAAATAAGGGGACCAATACTGCACACAGTATTCCAGCTGCGGCCTCACCAATGCCCTGTACAGATGCAGCAAGACATCTCTGCTTTTATATTCTATCCCCCTTGCAATATAGGCCAACATCCCATTTGCCTTCTTGATCACCTGTTGCACCTGCAGACTGGGTTTCTGCATCTCATGCACAAGGACCCCCAGGTCCCTTTGCACAGTAGCATGTTGCAATTTTTTTCCATTTAGATAATAATCCAATTTGCTATTATTTTCTCCAAAGTGAATAACCTCGCATTTGTCAATGTTATACTCCATCTGCCAGATCCTCGCCCACTCACTCAGCCTGTCCAAATCTCTCTGCAGACCTTCTACGCCCTCCACACGATTCACTTTTCCACTTATCTTTGTGTCGTCTGCAAACTTTGTTACTCTACACTCAGTCCCCTCCTCCAGATCATCTATATAAATGGTAAATAGTTGAGGCCCCAGTACCGTTCCCTGCGGCACGCCACTAGTTACCATCTGCCAACCGGAAAAGCACCCATTTATTCCGGCTCTCTGCTTCCTGTCGGATAGCCAATCCCCAATCCACGCTAACACCCTACCCCCAACTCCGTGTGACCCAATCTTCTTCAGCAACCTTTTGTGAGGCACCTTATCAAACGCCTTTTGGAAATCCAAAAACACCTCATCCACCGGTTCCCCTCCGTCAACCGCACTAGTGACATCTTCATAAAAATCCAACAACGGATCCAAACCTACAGCCTCGGCCATCCAGAAGGACAAGAGCAGCAGATACCTGGGAACACCACCACCTGGAGGTTCCTCTCTAAGTCACACACCATCCTGACTTGGAAATATATCAGCCGTACTTTCACTGTCACTGGGTCACTATCCTGGAATTCCCCCCCCCTACAGCACTGTGGGTGTACCTACACCTCAGGGACTGCAGCGGGTTCAACAAGGCAGCTCACCACCACCTTCTCAAGGGGCAACTAAGGATGGGCAATAAATATTGGGGCTACATCCCATAAAAGGAATTTTTTAAAAAGTTGACGATAAAAGACACCAGAAGATGGAGAGGAAGAACTTGTTTCCAGATCAGAATCCAGTGGGGAGATGTTTAAAGTTGTTCCAAAGTTTTAAGAAAGAGACGTTGAAGCATTCTTTAACTCAGTTGACAAGGTAGCTAAACAAATGAAGGGACAAAAAGAAATCTGGACATTACTATTACAGAGTAGATTAGCAGGTTGCGCTGATGAGGTACATGCATCCCTGTCAGAATAAATATCTGGGGAATATGATGCAGTGAAGAACGCTATCCCTAGCACGTATGAGTTAGTTCTAGAGGCTTAAGGCCAGAAATTTCAAAAAGGAGGAAACAAGCTGGACTTGTATTGAATTAGAAAGAGTCAAAAAAGTAAAGTTGACAGGTGGATAAAGGTATTAAAATAGAGGGAACCTATGAAGCACTGAGACAAATAATTCTTTTGGAAGAATGTAAAAATTCATTTCCTTCAGTAATAAGAACCATTGTGGAGGCATGAAGGGTTAAAATGGCTGGACAGGCACCAGAGTTAGAAGATTATGAGCTGGTCCACAGATCAAAACCATTTTTTCAATACCCTTTTGAATCTGAGAAGGATAAAAACTGGGAATGTGAGAGGAAGACAAGAAGCTGGAGATTCTAAGGAGGTCTTTTCTAAGCAGGCACGGTGAGCGCTGCTGCCTCACAGCGCCAGGGACCTGGGTTCGATTCCCAGCTTGGGACACTGTGTGGAGTTTGCATGTTCTCCCAGCTTTGACAAAGGGGCATCTGGACTGGAAACGTCAGCTCTTTTCGCTCCTGACAGGTGCTGCCGGACCTGCTGAGATTTTCCAGCATTTTCTCTTTTGGTTTCAGATTCCAGCACCCGCAGTAATTTGCTTTTATTATGTAAGAAAACTTAAATATTTTCATTGTAATAAGATTGGCCAAACAAAGTCAGTGTGCTGGGGGTCATATCGTAAACCTGTTGGCTTAGTTAAGACTAAGAAAGGTGCAGGAAAATCAGAGACATTAGGACAAGACAAACTGGTAGGATTGCAAGCACAGGTATTAGCCAAAAATGTGAAAATGTGTTCACAGCCTGTTCACGGGAATTCGAAAGGCAATCGCAGACACGTTTAAAGATTTTATCTGTGAGGAAAAAATACTTTCATGTGAATGAGATGGAAGTGGCAAAGATATTCCAGCCTTAAGGGATACAGGAGCTCGTCGATCCTTAATGTTATTGGATAACAAGATTTGTTGTTCAGAGGGAATTTCGCAAGAAAAAGTGTTAGTAAGTGGAATTCATGGGGAAACAAAAAAAATCCATTGTGTAGGGCAAATTTGAAAAGAAGCTTGAAGACAGGTGAGATGGTTCTTGGCGTGATAGGTGGCACGGTGGTTAGCACTGCCACCTCACAGCGCCAGGGACCTAGGTTCGATTCCCGGCTCGGGTCACTGTCTGTGTGGAGTTTGCACGTTCTCCCCGTGTCTGCGTGGGTTTCCTCCGGGTGCTCCGGTTTCCTCCCACACTCTGAAAGATGTGCTGGTTAGGGTGCATTGACCCGAACAGGCGTCGAAATGTGGCGACTAGGGGAATTTCACAGTAACATCATTGCAGCATTAACACATCACAAGCCTTACTTGTGACTAATAAATAAACTTTAGTGGAGAAATTGCCTACTTCAGGGTTCAGTGTAATCCTCAGAATTGATGTAGCTTGGTCACAGATATTGGTGATCCCGACTGTTGTTGGACAGCCTGTGGAAAAGTAATCCACAGAAGTGTTGCAAGAGGAACGTACTGGTTTGATTCCAGACTGTGTGGTAACAAGATCACAGACTCATTAGTTGAGACAGGAGGAGAAGTTTAGTGGACTCGACAAAGAGACTGAAGTGCGATGAGCTGACACTGTCTTTGATAAGATTGTTCAGGAAGAGAGACTTGAGCAGAATGGAGCTGAAGTGTTGAAGCTCAAGGAAATTAACAGAGTTACAGACATTCTTGTGTTTAAGTGTAATTCGTTTTTTAATTTCTTACTAAGCATTTACTATAAAATCATCACAACAATCATAATGTCATGGACATTATTTACTGGATTACAGAAACACTCTTTGTACTATACAAAATGCAAAAAAACCTGTTTTATCAGCTGTTTCCATCTTCTCTTCTGGGATAAGAACTAGGAGCAGGAGTAAGCCATCTGGCCCCTCGAGCCTGCCCCACCATTCAATAAGATCACAGCTGATCTTTTTGTGGACTCAGCTCCACTTACCCACCCGCTCACCATAACCCTTAATTCCTTTACTGTTCAAAAATGTATCTATCCTTGCCTTAAAAACATTCAATGAGGTAGCCTCAACTGCTTCACTGGGCAGGGAATTCCACAGATATGTGGCAGCTCTGCATTTATCATCAGCCGTGCCCTAACTATTGCAGGATGAAGTGCAATGTGTCAATAACAAGCTTGCTCTACATGTTTCCTGTCAGCCAAAGCTACTGGTCAGCAGTCTAGAGTAAAACCTGTGACTAGATTATAGTAACCACATTTATAAATAGTTACGATGACTCATTTAGGACTATGATTGGATTAAGATATAATATTGCAACATTTTACCAGCTTTTTCAATAGCTGCTTGGCTAGAACAAATTGTCTAGATCCAATCTGTTGGTGAGGATATAATGTTTTTTCATGGCGGCATTTACAGGTCTTGAAAAGAACAAGATTTAATTTGTTCAGACTTTTAGATGCCCAGTATTTGAATTGACTTATTATTGTCACGTTTGAAAAGTATTGTTTCTTGTGAGCTATACAGACAAAACGTCCTGTTCACAGATGACATAGGGGAGAAGGAAAGGGTAGGGTGCAGAATATAGATTTGGTTATTTCCTTGAATTTTATGACTCTTTACATAAAACATTCAATTCAGATCAAATCAATTCAATAAACCACTTTTGCCACTGAGAAATGTACGAGAATTGGTAAGGTATATCAACCCTGCTAGAAATTCAGCCAGTCTGAGGTTTAATTGCTCCACCCAGTCCTCTGGGCATATCATTTCTATGGAAATGTATGCATGTTCCTCTTTGAGAATTGTGTGTAGAGCTACCATAGGTTGTGGTTGAGGAAAATAGATGTTTTCTATAGGAAAGTAGATGAGTACATGAGAGAACAGGGATAGGAAGATGGGCTGAATGGCTGGGATGAGTCATTCCGAATGGTAGGAGACTCATGCAAACTGTAAAGACTGGAGCAGCCTAGTTTGGCTGACTGGCCTTTTCCTGTGCTGTATCTATTTACTATACAATTCAGGCATTACCCTTTCCAGCATTGCATTAAACACTGCCCTTTTAAGTGAAGCAATGTTGCAAAAGCGCTGTCCCTTTTCATAGCAATACTGTGTATGTGCTGTCCCTTTAAATGGGGCATTGCTTCATTAATAGTGTCCATTTAAATGTAGAAATGCTTTAAGTGTAGCAGCGCTACATTATCACTGTACCAGTAAATGGAACAACGATGCCAGGACACTCTGCCTTTAAAATGGAGCAGTGTTCCATTAACACTCTCCCTTTAAATTGATCTGTGCTATATTAATGCTGTCCCTTTAAATGGAGCAAAGCTGCATTAACACCTTCTCACGGTAGCACAGTGGTTAGCCCTGCTGCCTCACAGCGCCAGGGACCCGGGTTTGATTCCCGGCTTGGGTCACTGTCTGTGCAGAGTCTGCACTTCTCCCATTGTCTGCGTGGGTTTCCTTTGGGTGCTCTGGTTTCCTCTCACAGTCCTAAAGACGTGCTGGCTAGGTGCATTGGCCGTGCCAAATTCTCCCTCATTGGCCCTAGCTATGACTGTAACATTATTAAAGGAAGTGGCGGCGGAGATAGTGGATTCATTGGTTATAACATTTCAAAATTCCCTGGACACAGGAAAGGTTCCAATGGATTGGAAAAATGCTAATGTAACGCCCTTATTCAAAAAGAGAAGGAGGCAAAATGTGGGAAATTACAGACCAGTTAGTTTAACATCTGTTGTTGGGAAAGTGTTAGAATCAATTATCAAGGAAGCAATATCAGGACATTTGGAAAGTCAAAACACTATCCATCAGAGGCAGCATGGATTTTATGAAAGACAAATCATGTTTGACTAATTTGCTAGAGTTCTTCGAGGATGCAACAAGCAAAGTGGATAATGGGGATCCTGTAGATGTAGTATATCTGGACTTTCAGAAGGTGTTTGATAAAGTGCCGCACAAAAGGTTAATTCACAAGGTTAGATCACATGGGATTAGGGGTAATTTATTAGCTTGGATAGGTGACTGGCTGATGGACAGAAGACAGAGAGTCGGGATAAATGAGTTTTTTCTGGATGGCAAGAAGTAACTGGTGGAGGTGCCATAGGGTTCGGTCCTTGGGCCCCAGCTATTTACAATCTATATTAATGACTTGGATACTGGGATAGAAGGCTCTATCACCAAATTTGCAGATGACACAAAAATAGGTGGGACAGTAAGTCGCAATGAGGAAATAAGAACCTTACAAATCGATATAAATAGGTTAGGAGGGTGGACCAAAATGTGGCAGATGGAATTTAAAGTGGATAAGCGAGGTCATGCATTTTGGTCGGAAAAATGGGAAGGCGACTTATTATCTAAATGGGGAGAGACTTTGGGGTGCTCCAGGGCAGAGGGATCTGGGTGTCCTCGTTCATGAGTCACAGAAAACTAGCATGCAGGTACAAACATCTTCAACCTCTCTTTACAACAACCTTGGTCTCTATCTGCTTCAAGAAGACGACCACCATCCTGGTACCTAAGAAAAGCCAAGCAGCGTGCCTTAATGACTATTGGCCAGTGGCTCTGACATCCATCATTATGGAGTGCTTAGAAAGGTTAGTCATGGCACGAATCAATTCCAGCCTCCCGGACTGCCTGGATCCACTACAGTTTGCCTACCGCCGCAACAGGTCCACAGCAGACGCCATCTCCCTGACCCTGCACTCAACCCTGGAACACCTAGATAACAAGGACAACTATGTCAGATTCCCATTTATTGACTACAGCTCAGCCTTCAACACCATTATTCCTACGAAACTCATCTCCAAACTCCATGGCCTGGGCCTCGGCACCTCCCTCTGCGACTGGATCCTGAACTTCCTAACTCACAGACCAATCAATAAGGATAGGCAACAACAACTCCTCCACGATCATCCTCAACATCGGTGCCCCACAAGGCTGTGTTCTCAGCCCCCTACTACCCCTTATACACCTATGACTGTGTGGCCAAATTCCTCTCCAATTCGATTTTCAAGTTTGCTGATGACACCACCGTAGTGGGGTGGATCTCAAACAATGACGAGACAGAGTACAGGAATGAGATAGAGAATCTGGTGAACTGGTGCGGCAACAATAATCTCTCCCTCAATCTCAACAAAATGAAGGAGATTGTCAAGAAGCGTAAAGGAGAACACCCCTGTCTACATCAACAGGGATGAAGTAGAAATGGTCGAGAGCTTCAAGTTCTTAGGTGTCCAAATCACCAACAGCCTGCCCTGGTTCCCCCATGCTGACACTATAGTTAAGAAAGCCCCACCAACGCCTCTACTTTCTCAGAAGACTAAGGAAATTTTGCATGTCAGTTTCAACTCTCACCAACATTTACAGATGCACCATAGAAAGCATTCTTTCTGGTTGTATCACAGCTTGGTATGGCTCCTGCTCTGCCCAAGACCGCAAGAAACTACAAAAGGTCGTGAATGAAGCCCAGTCCATCACGCAAACCAGCCTCCCATCCGTTGACCCTGTCTACACTTCCTGCTGCCTCAGCAAAGCAGCCAGCATAATTAAGGACCCCATGCACCCCGGACATTCTCTCTTCCACCTTCTTCAGTTGGGGAAAAGATACAAAAGTCTGAGGTCACGTACCAACCGACTCAAGAACAGCTTCTTCTCTGCTGCTGTCAGACTTTTGAATGGACTTACCTTGCATTAAGTTGATCTTTCTCTACACCCTAGCTATGACTGTAACACTACATTCTGCACTCTCTCGTTTCCTTCTCTATGAATGGTATGCTTTGTCTACACAGCGCGCAAGAAACAATACTTTTCACTGTATGTTAATGCATGTGACAATAATAAATCAAATCAAATCAAAAAGCAGATAATAAAGAAAGCGAATGGAATGTTGGCATTTATAGCTAAAGGAATAGAATATAAAGGTAAGGAAGTATTGCTGCAACTATACAAGGCATTGGTGAGGCCGCACCTGGAGTATTGTGCACAGTTTTGGTCCCCTTATTTGAGGAAAGATGTAGTGGCATTGGAGGCAGTTGAGAGGAGGTTCACTAGATTGATTCCAGGGATGAGGGGTTTGTCATATGAAGAGAGATTGAACAGTTTAGGCCGATACTCTCTGGAATTTAGAAGAATGAAGGGATACAAGATGATAAAAGGTGTGGATAAAGTAGACGTGGAGCGGATGCTTCTGCTGGTGGGACATTCTAGGAAGAGAGGTCATAGTCTTAGCATAAAGGGTAGCAAATTTAAAACGTTGAGGAGAAACTACTCCCAAATGGTTGTGGATCTGTGGAATTCGCTACCCCAAAGTGCAGCGGATGCTGGGACAGTGAGTAAATTTAAGGAGGAGTTAGACAGATTTTTAATTGGTAATGGGTTGAAGGGTTATGGGGAGAAGGCAGGAAAATGGGGATGAGGAGCTTATCAGCCATGAAGAGTGGACTCAATGGGCCGAATGGTCTAATTCTGCTCCTATATTTTATGAACTTATGAACTATATTCTGCACTCTCTCCTTTCCTTCTCTATGTATGGTATGCTTCGTCTATATAGTGTACAAGAAACAATACACTGTATACTGTACACATGTGACAATAATAAATCAAATCAAATCAAAATTCTGAAACCTAAAGAGAAAATGCTGGAAAATCTCAGCAGGTCTGGCAGCATCTGTAAGGAGAGAAAAGAGCTGACATTTTGAGTCCAGATGACCCTTTGTCAAAGCTCCCTCAGTGTATCCAAACAGGTGCCGGAGTGTGGAGACTCAGGGGTTTTCACAGTAACTTCATTGCAGTGTTAATATAAGTCTACTTGGGACACTAATAAATATGTCCCCTTAAATTGAGCATTGATTCATGAACAATGTCCCTTCAAATGGCGCAATGCAACATTAGTATTGCCCCATTATATTTAACGTTGCATTAATATCTGTTCCTTCAAA
Source organism: Mustelus asterias (assembly GCF_964213995.1). Classification (NCBI taxonomy): domain Eukaryota; kingdom Metazoa; phylum Chordata; class Chondrichthyes; order Carcharhiniformes; family Triakidae; genus Mustelus; species Mustelus asterias. Next base: position 3,057,268 of record NC_135801.1, on the reverse strand, counting down.
TTGATCAATGCTGCATTAATGTTGTCCACTTAAATTCTGCATTGCTGAATGGACGCTGTCCCTTTAACTGGAGCCGCGCTGTCCCTTTAAGCAGGTGACGCGGGACTCAGTGGCTACGTGTGCTGCCACGTCGCCGCGCAGGGGCAGTGAGCGGAGTCTGCGGTGCCGGCGCTCCATTTTCAGCTGTGCGCAGGCGCGGATGCCAGCAGCCCGCTCCCCGGCCTTATGTGCGCAAGCGCCGGTGCTGGTCGCTCGCTCCCCGGCACTGTGTGCGCGCAGGCGCGGATGCCGGCGGCCGGCGCTGCTTGGGTAGTGACCGTTGGGCGAACATGAACTTCCTCCGCGGGGTGATGGGCGGCCAGAGCGCCGGGCCCCAGACCAGCGGCGCCGAGACCGTGAGTAACAGCGGCAAACACTCGCTCTACCACTCACTGACCGGTCCCCGGGCCTCCGCTACCCCGCCCAGGCCGCTTAACCAGAGGCCTAGGCCTCAGGCCTCGGCCTGGATTAGTTGGAGAGGCGGCTGAAGGAGCGTCTTGGCTGGAGCTGGGCTCTGACCGAGCGGCACTGACCCTCCCCGAATGGGAGTTGTGGGTTCAACTCCTACACAAAACCTATACTGTAGTACTGAGGGAGTGCCGCACTGTCAGAGGGTCAGTACTGAGGGAGTGCTGCACTGTCAGAGGGTCAGTGCTGAGGGAGTGCCGCACTGTCAGAGGGTCAGTACTGAGGGAGTGCTGCACTGTCAGAGGGTCAGTACTGAGGGAGTGCCGCACTGTCAGAGGGTCAGTACTGAGGGAGTGCCGCACTGTCAGAGGGTCAGTACTGAGGGAGTGCTGCACTGTCAGAGGGTCAGTACTGAGGGAGTGCCGCACTGTCAGAGGGTCAGTACTGAGGGAGTGCTGCACTGTCAGAGGGTCAGTACTGAGGGAGTGCTGCACTGTCAGAGGGTCAGTACTGAGGGAGTGCGGCACTGTCAGAGGGTCAGTGCTGAGGGAGTGCTGCACTGTCAGAGGGTCAGTACTGAGGGAGTGCCGCACTGTCAGAGGGTCAGTACTGAGGGAGTGCTGCACTGTCAGAGGGTCAGTACTGAGGGAGTGCTGCACTGTCAGAGGGTCAGTACTGAGGGAGTGCCGCACTGTCAGAGGGTCAGTACTGAGGGAGTGCCGCACTGTCAGAGGGTCAGTACTGAGGGAGTGCTGCACTGTCAGAGGGTCAGTGCTGAGGGAGTGCTGCACTGTCAGAGGGTCAGTACTGAGGGAGTGCCGCACTGTCAGAGGGTCAGTGCTGAGGGAGTGCCGCACTGTCAGAGGGTCAGTGCTGAGGGAGTGCCGCACTGTCAGAGGGTCAGTGCTGAGGGAGTGCCGCACTGTCAGAGGGTCAGTACTGAGGGAGTGCCGCACTGTCAGAGGGTCAGTACTGAGGGAGTGCCGCACTGTCAGAGGGTCAGTACTGAGGGAGTGCCGCACTGTCAGAGGGTCAGTACTGAGGGAGTGCCGCACTGTCAGAGGGTCAGAGCCCAGGTCAGACCCACTTAATCTTAAACATTCTCCCACAAGAGGAAACATCCTCTCCACATCCACCCTGTCAATACCTCTCAGGATCTTTTCTTTCAATCAAGTCACTCTTACTCTTCTAAACTCCATCAGATAGCCTGTCAAACCTTCCCTTATAAGACGACCCATCCAATCCTTGAAGGTATTACTTGGTGAACCTTCTCTGAACTGCTGTCAGTGCACTTACATCTTTAAAGGTGACCAATACTGTACACCGTACTTCAAATGTGGTCTCACCAATGCCCTGTATAACTGAAGCATAACTTTCCTACTTTTGAATTCAATTCCCCTTGCAATAAATGTTAACATTCTATTAGTTTTGCTAATTACTTGCTGTATCTGCATATTAACGTTTGGTGATTCATGCACTCGGACATTCAGATCCTTCTGCACCTCAGAGCTCTGCAATCTCTCACCGTTTAGATAATATGCTTTTTTAATTCTTCCTACCGAAATGGACAATTTCACAATTTCCCACGTTATGCTGCATTTGCCAGCACTTCGTCTACGCACTCAATTTGATTTATTATTGTCACATGTATTGTGATACAGTGAAAAATATTGTTTCTTGCACGCTATACAGACAAAGTATACCATTCATTCATAGAGTGCATGAGGGAGAAGGAAAGGAGAGGGTGCAGGATATAGTGTTACAGTCATAGCAGGGGTGTAGAGAAAGATCAACTCAATATAAGATCAACTTAACCTATCTATATATTTCATAGCCCTCTCATGCCCCCTTCACAACTTACCTTTCTATCTATCTTCACGTCATCAGCACATTTGGCAACCAACCCTTCAATTCCTTCATCCAAGTCATTTTTATAAATTGAAAACACTTGAGGTCCCAGCTCTGATCCCTGTGGCACACCATTCATTACACCTTGCCAACCTCCAATCTAAAAAAACCCCATTTATATCTGTTCTCTGTTTCCTGTTAGCCAGCCAATCATCTTTCCATGCAAATATGTTACCCCCTCTAACATGAGATTTTATTTTCCACAATAGCCTCTGAAATGGCACTATATCGAATGCTTTCTGAAAATCTAAGTACAGCAGATCCACCAGTTCCACTTTATCCACAGCACGTTACTTCCTCAAAGAATTCCAATAAGTTGGTTAAACATGATTTTCCTTCCACAAAACCATGTTGAATCTGTCTCACTATCTTGAGCTTATCCAAGTGCTCTTCTATAATTTCTTTAACGATGGCTTCTCACATTTTCACTGATAGATGTTAAGCTAACTGGTCTACAGTTACCCATTTTTTGTCTCCTCCCCTTTTTGAATAAACATTTATATCTTCCAATCTAATAGGACCTTCCCCAAATCTAGGGAGTTTTGGAAACTTAATACCAATGTATCAGCTATCTCATTAGAAACTTCTTTTGAACCCTAGGATGAAGTCCATCAGGACCCAGGCATTTTGTATGCCCGCAGCTCCAACAATTTGTTCAGTACCACTCTCTAGTGACTGTAATTTTCCTGAGTTCCTCCCTCCCTTCCATTTCCTGATTTATAGCTGTTTCTGGGATTTTACTTGTATCCTCTAAAATCAATGCGAATGCAACATACCTGTTCAATTCATTTGCCATCTCCTTATTTTCCATTATCAATTCTCCAGAATCACTTTGTATAGACCAATGCTCTGCTAACTATTTTTAAAAAAAATGTCCAGAGAAACTCTGTTCTAACTGGCTTCCTCACATACTCCAATTTTTCTCCCTTATTAATCTTTTAGTCATTTTTTGCTGTTTCTTAAATCTGTTCAATCTTCTGACCTATCATCCAACTTTGCACAATTATGATTTTTCTTAAAGTTTAATACTGTTAACTTTATTAGTTAACCATGGATGGCAGGTTTTCCCTTTGGATTTCTTGTTTCTCATTAGAATGTATCTATTCTGTGATTTTTCTAAAATATTCTCTTAAATGTTTACCACTGTATCCCTATTGACCTATCCCATAACATCATTTGCCAGTTCACTTTAACCAGCTCTATTAATAATTGCCCTTATTTAAGTTCAAAATTCTTGTCTTGGACCCACTCTTCTCTCTGTCACACTGCAGGTAAAATTTGATCATGTTTTGATCACTGCTACCTAGGATGCCTTCACTATGAGGTTATCGATTAATCTTATCTCATTGCACAATACCAGGTCTATAGCTGGTTCTCTGTTTGGCTCCAGTACATGCTGTTCTTAGAAACTATCCTGAAAAACATAATATGAAGTCCTGGACAGTGCTAATTTTGCCCAAATGATTTTTCTGGTCCATGTGTAACTTTCTGACAAGCTCCCATTATCTCTCTAACGAAAAAGACTCTGGCTATCCATTCTATCCATGCCTCTCATAATTTTGTAAACTTTTGTCAGGTTTCCCCTCAGTCTCTAACATTTAAGTGAAAGCAAACCAAGTTTGTCCAATCTCTCCTCATAACTAATCCCCTCCAAACCAGGCAACATCTTGATAAACCTTTCCTGTACTCTTCAAAATCTTCACATACTTCTGGTAGTGTGGCAACCAGAACTATATGCAATACTCCAAATGTGGCCTAACTAAGGTTTTATACAGCTGCAACGTGACTTGCCAGTTTTTATACTCTGTGCCCCGACTGATGAAGGCAAACATGCCTTCTTGAGCACCTTATCCACTTATGTTGCCACATTCAGGGAACTGTGGACCTATACGCCTAGATCCCTGTGTATGTAAACGGTTCTAAGGGTTCTGCCATTTACTTTGCATTGGTGTCAGATGTTTGGAATGGTGCCTGTGCTGAGGAGTTTGATAAGCAGCTTTGCTCATCACTTCTTTCCCTGTAATCTGATGTTCTTCAGCAATTTCTCAGTGAATCCCATCAACTCCTGCTTTACCTGAATTGGCAGCCACCAGGACATTGTCCACTTCCTCTTGTGTGTAAGAGTTTGATAATCTGTCTGCTGTGGTGCAGTTTTGAGAGATCGCATCAGAATTGTTTTTACTGTCATTGCTCACCTTCCCTGCGGGCCTGTATCTTTGAGCTTATTAGGAGTTGTGAAGCGACAGCATCCAGCTTTGGCTCTTGACCACTGATGTGGTTGTTGCTCAACTGCTCCGAGGAAGGAGAGTGGTTTCCATGCCTTTCGCTTGTCGATGGAGTCAATGGTCTCAATTGTTTCCCACCATCTTATGAAGCGTCCTTCTCAAAGGATTCAATGCTATTGTCACAGGGTCTCCATCTCTCCAGCATTGTTCAAGGAGCCATTCACTTTCTGGGGTCCAGCAGAGGCTGAAGTTTTTCTGAAGCCCCAGGAAAGAAATTAGGTGGCTGCCAGTTTGAGAAGTTGAGTAAAGCAGTGTAGTTTTTGGGTTGGGATGGGATTTGTGTATCTGCTATAGGTATCCCAGTTGCCCTTTCACAGATTCTGGCATAGTTTTGACTTGGAGTTTATGGATCAAAACTGATGTTGGGAATGGGATAAGATGGATAGTACTTGTTGGGAGCTCATCAGGAGTCAGCTGTTGCTGTTGTAGGTCATGAAACCAGGATCATGACCTTCTATCTGGTGGAATGGCTGTTTTGCATTATGTACAAGTTCTAGGTCATCAACACAAGCCCAGTCTGACAATTCTCTGTTGTTATTGAGGTACCCCAATGTGCAATGCTGCTGTTGAAGTCATTAGTGTAGGTGGTTGAATGTGTTGCAGGCTGTATTATAATGTTGAGCCCGCATCATTTAGTGGCTTGTAAGACATTTGTGATGGTCAGGTTATCTACATTGGAGATGGAGTGGGAGGTCATCTGATTTTGGGTCTGCTTGTCTTTGGTAAGACTTTCCTTGATGTAGGTGGCTGGTCATATCCTTGTTTGCAATAAGTCAGCAGCCAGGGATGTGGGTTAGACAGCTGGAGTAGTTCATGAGGTGGGTTTCTTGCAGGGTGACGTTCTTGTCAGAGTTCCTTTGCGAGTAGCTGATGTTTTGCCCAAGATAGGCCTTCAGTATTGAGCTCCTATGTTCTTATTGATGGTCCTCTTTCTCTGTTTCGTTGTCTGAGTGCAGAGATCATTATCTGAAAAGGAAAAAATTGCAGGACAAGGGGCCAAAAGTGGGGACATGACACTGATTTTCTCATTCAGAAGGCCAGCACAGACATGATGGGTTGAATGGCCACCTCCTGTGCTGTAGCCATTCTGTGATCCTATGACAGTCAAGTCATAGAAGCTAATCTTAACTGGATTTTAGCAGTGGTTTCCAAGCCTTGAATGACACTTTTGGTTAAATTAACGCTTTTGTCATCTTGACAATGTTTGATCACAATGTTGTTCTTTCATTTTCTGGAACAGGTTCAGAAGCTGTGTGACCGAGTTGCCTCTTCAACACTATTGGATGACCGCAGGGATGCCGTCCGTGCACTCAAAGCACTATCTAAGGTATATAATTAATTTTTCAGCTATTGGGTCCTTGGAATAGGCCATTTGGTCCCTCGAAGCAGCTGCACCATTCAGTTAGATCATGGTTGATCGACCTCTGTTATTTTCTTGTACTATCCTAAAATCCCTAGTTTGAGATGTGTGATCTTAGTGGCCATGTGGTTTTGTTGTTGTCTTCCAGCAGGCGATAATTCTGCAGCCTGCAATTTGAGCTAATGCACCTCACCCTGTCGAGGCATATTGATTTTGATCCAAATTAAATAAAACATGCGTTATATAGAAATGTGTTTGAAATAATGTTGGTGGATGTGGGTGAATTAGGATCGATCGTGGAGGGACATCCATTTAAAATTCTATTGCATAGAAATGGACCATGTGGCGCAGTAAAGGTCTTTGCCTTTACTTATGATCCAGATACCCTTATCCCACCTTCCTTTCATCCACCCTTGGGGGTTTCTCTCACCCTGTCAACATATTCGTCTATTCTTTTCTCCCACATGTTTGTCTACATCACCTTTAAATAACACCTGTGTTGTTTGGCCAAACTAATCCATGTGGTGTAGTGCTTTCCACTCTCTCCACTCTCTGGGGGAAGAAGTTTCTCCTGTGTCGCTGGAGAGGTTATTAGTGTCTATTTTATATATGAACTCTAGTTTTGGACTCCCCTACAATTGGAGGCATTCTCTACATCTTCCCTATCAAACCACTTCATAATTGTAAAGTCCTCTATTAAGTCACTCCTCTAGCTTCTGTCTTTTTGACAAAAGAACCCCAACTTGTTCAATCCTGATAACATAAGAACTAGGAGCAGGAATAGGCCACCTGGCCCCTCGAGCCTGCTCCGCCATTCAATAAGATCATGGCTGATTTTTACGTGGACTCAGCTCCACTTACCCGCCTGCTCACCATAACCCTTAATTCCTTTACTGTTCAAAAATTTATCTATCCTTGCCTTAAAAACATTCAATGAGGTAGCCTCAACTGCTTCACTGGGCAGGGAATTCCACAGATTCACAACCCTTTGTGTGAAGAAGTTCCTCCTCAGCTCAGTCCTAAATCTGTTCTCCCTTATTTTGAGGCTATGCCCCCTAGTTCTAGTTTCACCCGCCAGTGGAAACAACTTCCCTGCTTCTATCTTGTCTATTCCCTTCATAATCTTATATGTTTCTATAAGATTTTCCCTCATTCTTCTGAATTCCAATGAGTAAAGCCCCAGTCTACTCAGTCTCTCCTCATAAGCCAACTCCGGAACTCTCTCAACTCCGGAATCAACCTAGTGAATCTCCTCTGCACCCCCTCCAGTGCCAGTATACTCTTTCTCAAGTAAGGAGACCAAAACTGTACACAGTACTCCAGGTGTGGCCTCACCAGCACCTTGTACAGATAGTTCTAATAATTTCTGTGAATCTTTTCTGCACCTTCTCCAATGATTCCTATATCCTTATTCATAGAACCATAGAAACCCTACAGTGTAGAAAGAGGCCATTTGGTCCATCGAGTCTGCACCGACCACAATCCCATCCAGGCCCTACCCCCATATCCCTACATATTTACCCACTAATCCCTCTAACCTACACATCTCAGGACACTAAGGGGCAATTTTAGCATGGCCAATCAACCTAACCCGCACATCTTTGGACTGTGGGAGGAAACCGGAGCACCCGGAGGAAACCCACGCAGACACGAGGAGAATGTGCAAACTCCACACAGACAGTGACCCAAGCCGGGAATCGAACCCAGGTCCCTGGAGCTGTGAAGCAACAGTGCTAACCACTGTGCTACCGTGCCGCCTTATTGTCATATAGGAACCAGAAATGTGCACAGTGCTGCCAAGGTCCTACAGAAACTTAACATTGTTGGAATTCTGTTCCTCTGTAAATGACCTCAGGTGCTTTGTTTACATGTTTGTAGCTTTGTTAACATGCAGCAGTTTGTAATGTTTCACTCTGCACCCTCAATCTCTTTCTTCTTCCATCCTGTTTAGACTCTTGCTTTTCTCTTTATTCCTCATCATTAAAAAACATCTGCAGGAGGAAATGATTTTTTTTTAGTCCTCAAAAATGCTTGTTTAATTTTTTTCTGTTGTTTAGAAATATCGCCTTGAAGTGGGCAGTCAGGCCATGGAACACCTTGTCAATGTGCTTCAGACAGACCGGTATGTATATATTCCTGTATATGGAAAAAAGCATTTAAATATATGAAACTTGTCTCAAGCAACAAGTATTAGCAAGGGTGTGTCTAGAAATTGTGCCTTTTTTATATTTGGAAGTTAATGAAGTAAAATTATCTAAATTAATCTAGCTTGTAAATTGAAACTGGAGAGCTATTCTCTCTGAGCGATTGTTTGAGAGATGAGTGATGATATTGCTACATTTGCAGCTTGTTTTAAATGTAGATTGTGTCCTATTCAGGATTGTATGGCAAGGACTCGAGTCACTAACTCGACAAATTTTTACAGCTGAATTGTGATTGGTTTTTTTCATGAAAGATGCTTAACCGCTATTTCCAACATTTTGAGTTTTTAGTTTTGACTATTATGCATTGATTTGTCTCCATACCTTTTGGAATTCTAAAGCATGACGTTTTCCATGGCGTAGGTTTTCCTTTCAGTGCCATTGTGATCTATCCAGAAACCATTGCTGCCTACTTTTATACTTTGACCCCGTCAGTTTTGAGTTTGGCATAGCATTCAGGAATCTTGTCTGGCACTATTACTGTTCTATGGCTGAGGCAGCAAGACACGAGCAAACTAGCACTACGTCATGGATAGTAGCCACAATCAGTGTAAGAAATCTAAAGCCTGTTGGAAGCAGCTGGGAATGTTAAGGCCCTGATGTATAATATGGCTGTCAAATTAATCCTAATGCATTGGTTTCCAGTTCCACCCTGGCAACAGTAGAAACCTGAAAATCTTTGGAGTATATGGCAAAGCAAATTGGAAGTGCAGCCACTGACTTTATTCTGATTAATTATCAGTCTAAAGTACTTGATGGTTATCTTATTATGCAGTAAAGTTGTCCATGTTGTACTGCTTGACAAAAACATAATTATTTCAATAAATGGAAACTGGATTATTGGATTTTTCCTCCTTTTTGAGAGCAGAATTAAAGAAACTTTACACTATATCACAGCTGTACTCTGGGAGGACACCTCGGAGGACTCATGCAGCAAGGCAATATGGGTAGAGCTCAGGAATAGGAAAGGTGTAGTCACAATGTTGGGGGTTTACTATAGGCCACCCAACTGCCAGCGGGAGATTGAGGAACGGGTATGTAGGCAGATTTTGGCAAAGTGTAAAAGTAACAGGGTTGTTGTGGTGGGAGATTTTAATTTCCCCTATATTGACTGGGACTCACTTAGTGCTAGGGGCGTGGATGGGGCAGAGTTTGTAAGGAACATCCAGGAGGGCTCCCCGAAACAGTATGTAGATAGTCCAACTAGGGAAGGAGCCATACTGGACCTGGTATTGGGGAATGAACCCAGCCGGGTGTTTCAGTAGGGGAGCAGTTCGGGAACAGTGACCACAATTCAGTAAGCTTTAAGATACTGATGGATAAAGATAAGTGTAGTCCTCAAGTTAAGGTGCTAAATTGGGGGAAGGCTAATTACAACAATATTAGGCAGGAACTGAAGAATGTAGATTGGGGGCAGATGTTTGAGGCCAAATCAACATCTGGCATGTGGGAGGCTTTCAAGTGTAAGTTGATAGGGATTCAGGACCGGCACATTCCTGGAAGGGTGAAGGATAAGTATGGCAAGTTTTGGGAACCTTGGATAACGAGAGATATTGTGAGCCTAGCCAAAGAGAAAAAGGAAGCATTTGTCAAAGCGAGGAGCCTGGGAACACACGAAGCAAGTGTGGAATACAAGGAAAGTAGAAAAAAACTTAAGCATGGAGTAGGAAGGGCTAAAAGGGGCCATGAAAAAGCATTGGCCAGCAGGATTAAGGAAAATCTCGAGGCTTTTTATACATATATAAAGAGCAAGAGGGTAGCCAGGGAGAGCGTTGGCCCACTCAAGGACAAGGGAGGGAATCTATGTGTGGAGCCAGAGGAAATGGGCGAGGTATTAAATGAGTACTTTGTATCAGTATTCACCAAAGAGAAGGACTTGGTGGATGATGAGTCTGGGAAAGGATGTGTAGATAGTTTGAGTCATGTTGAGATCAAAAAGGAGGTGGTATTGGGGTTCTTGAGAAATATCAAGGTAGACAAGTCCCCAGGGCCTGATGGGATATATCCCAGAATACTGAGAGGGGCAAGGAAGGAAATTGCTGGGGCCTTGAGAGAAATCTTTGTGTACACACTGGCTACAGGGGAGGTCATGATGTGGAGATGCTGGTGTTGGACTGGGGTAAACACAGTAAGAGTTTTAACAACAGGTTAACGTCCAACAGGTTTATTTGGTAGCAAATACCATTAGCTTTCGGAGCCCTGCTCCTTCGTCAGATGGAGTGGATATCTGTTCACCTCACCTCACCTCAGGTGGAGTGGATATCCACTCCATCTGACGAAGGAGCAGGGCTCCGAAAGCTAATGGCATTTGCTGCCAAATAAACCTGTTGGACTTTAACCTGATGTTGTTAAAACTCTTGCAGGGGAGGTCCCAGAGGATTGGAGAATACCCAATGTTGTTCCTTTGTTTTAGAAGGGTAGCAAGAATAATCCAGGTAATTACAGGCCGGTGAGCCTTGCATCAGTGGTAGGGAAATTATTGGAGAGGATTCTCGAGACAGGCTTTATTCCCACTTGGAAATAAGTGGACGTATTAGTGAGAGGCAACATGGTTTTGTGAAGGGGAGGTCGTGTCTCACGAACTTGATCAAGTTTTTCGAGGAAATGACGAAGATGATTGATGAGGGTAGGGCAGTGGATGTTGTCTACATGGACTTCAGTAAGGCCTTTGACAAGGTCCCTCATGGCAGACTGGTGCAGAAGGTGAAGTCGCATAGGATCAGAGGTGAGCTGGCAAGGTGGATACAAAACTGGCTCGGTTAAAGAAGACAGAGGGTAGCAGTGGAAGGGTGCATTTCTGAATGGAGGGCTGTGACAAGTCGTGTTCCTCAGGGTTCAGTGCTGGGACCTTTGCTGTTTGTAATATATATAAATGATTTGGAGGTAAATGTAACTGGATTGATTAGTAAGTTTGCGGATGACACAAAGGTTGGTGGATTTGCGGATAGCGATGAGGACCATCAGAGGATACAACCAGGATATAGATCAGTTGGAGACTTGGGCGGAGAGGTGGCATATGGAGTTTAATCCGGACAAATGTGAGGTGATGCACTTTGGAAGGTCTAATACAGGTAGGAAATATACAGTAAATGGCAGAACCCTTGGGAGTATTGATAGGCAAAGGGATCTGGGTGTACAGGTACACAGGTCACTGAAAGTGGCAATGCAGGTGGAGAAGGTAGTTAGGGGGGCATACGGCATGCTTGCCTTCATCGGCCGGGGTATTGAGTTTAAAAATTTGCAAGTCATGTTGCAGCTTTATAGAACCTTAGTTAGACCGCACTTGGAATATAGTGTTCAATTCTGGTCGCCACACTACCAGAAGGATGTGGAGGCTTTGGAGAGGGTAGAGAAAAGATTTACCAGGATGTTGCCTGGTATGGAGGGCATTAGCTATGAGGAGAGGTTGGAGAAACTTGGTTTGTTCTCACTGGAGCAACGGAGGTTGAGGGGTGACCTGATAGAAGTCTACAAGATTATGAGAGGTTTGGACAGAGTGGACAGTCAGAAGCTTTTTCCCAGGGTGGAAGAGTCAATTACTAGGGGGCACAGGTTTAAGGTGCGAGGGGCAAGGTTTAATGGAGATGTACGAGGCAGATTTTTTACACAGAGTAGTGGGTGCCTGGAACCTGTTGCCGGGGGAAGTAGTGGAAGCAGATACGATAGTGACTTTTAAGGGGTGTCTTGACAAGTACATGAATAGGATGGGAATAGAGGGATATGGTCCCCGGAAGGGTAGGGGGTTTTAGTTAAATCAGGCAGCATGGTCTGTGCAGGCTTGGAGGGCTGAAGGATCTGTTCCTGTGCTGTAATTTTCTTTGTTCTTTGTTCTATAATTTTTGTACTAACTGCTGTAAGGTAAGTTTAAATGTCCAGTGTGAATGTTAGTGAATGAGTCAGGAGCTAGGTAGGTAGCGGGATGGCAGGTGGGTGAGTTGGTAGATGGGTCAGGGTAGTTAGGTCAGGTTGTGAGAGTGGTCTGGTTTTGGGGGCTAGTCATGTTGGGTTGGGGGGAGGGACTGGTCAGGTTGGTAGATATGGGGCGAGGGTTGTTGCTGGCTCAGGAGGTCAGTGAGAGTGATTAGGGTGGTCAATTGTATCATTACCCAGGAGTTAGACTTGGGGTTTTCTTTTCTGTCTAACGTTTCCTGGGTAACTATTCAGGCAAGCATGTCAGAAGTGTCTAAAGTCTCTGAGTCTGGCTCAGCATTGGAGACTTTTGTGGTGGATCCCAGGAATAAGTTCCATTGGAAATAGAAACCTCCTGGGCAGTTCCCACGGAGATCAGCATTTTGAGACCTCCACAGGGTCCTGATGTGCACCTTGGGTCATACATCCGCTTTCCAGTGATCCAGAGACTGGAAGATCTGAGCTAACAGATAGCTAAGAAACCATCTCTGACCTGGGAGATAGATTGGAGATATAATTCCACAGAACTGTACTTCAGTTAGTTCTAGTTTGGAAGTTTTCCAATGTAACTTGGCTATAGCTTCTATAAGCAGATTACAATTCATAAATTTATCCTCCTCAACACTATCGCCGAAAACTTGCTATCATTCACACCGGCGGGATCTTATAATCCTGCCGATGGCATGTCCCCTCTGCGAGTTTCCCGGCAGCGAGGAGTGCATTCAGGAAACCCTGTTGACCACGGCGGGATTATAAGATCCTGCCGCCAGCGAGCACCATGCTGCCTCCCGTCGCCACGAAACACACCGCAGAGAAAAATCCCGCTCACCGTTTAACAGTGAGTTCTGATCAGAAATTTCTCCCTGACAATTGCAACATCTGCCAGTCCAGAAGGTGAAAAATAACACTGGATTGCTTTACACAAGCCAATCAACAGACTGGATTTATGTTTTAAAAAAATCAACATCTGGTATTCTGCAACAAATACATGAAATATTTGAAAGTATCCACAAGGGATTCATTTACATTTCAAAGCATCTAATCTTCATGGTTACAGTCAAACAGCTCATTCCCATACTTGTGATTGGGGCATTGTTTTAAGATAAATCAAATCAGCTTGCTCCAATTGCCCGGAACAACAGTTCTAAGCTCTTTCACATAGAGGAGTTACTTGTATGAAAATTCAAATATTTGCAAGTTAATGACAACTGATCGCTGACGGAAATTCAGACTGCGAAATGATCCTTTTGAAGATACTTTCCTCTTTGACATCAGAAAATAATATCTTGGCAGATTGTACAGCAATAAAATGCTGAAACAGTCTAACACTTGAGTAAATAACGGGATATTTTGGTTTGGGACTTGCCTCGTCCTTGCGACGACTGTATGTTTGCATTCGATGATCTTAACGCACAGCATTGGAAACACCACCTGAATGCTGCATTTGGTTGCATTTTAATCATTTGCCCTCCTTTATTGTGTTTACCTTGTGAACTAAAATCCCTCCTTGATTTCAAACATTTAAACCCATTAAAGGAACATTCTCTGTTTCAATCTTTGTTATTCTTGTTAGTTCAATAAAAAATGATACCAAAGCCGGAATTTCACGGGACACAAATGGCTCCCAATACAAGGCACCTCCATAATTTTCCTTATTGCAAAATTATTTTAATTAATACACTCAATCAGGAGGTGTTTGAAATGTCTGTCAATTTCCGATTGTTAATGGATGTGAGAGTGTTGATGTTTGTGTTATTGAGGATGTAAGCTTGTCAAGCTATGTGAAATGTCCAGATCCTGTTACTACTGGAAGCTCAAAGTTGAGGTAGTGCTCGAGGGAGACAATTGTCCAACCTGTCATCTTGACACTTGGGCAGAGAAGGTACTCTGATACAGCACAACAGAGGACATGGAGAGATTTACCGCCATCCGTCAGAAAATAACTTTTAAACTGTTTCTATTGAGTCTTGCTGAATCAATGAAAAACAACTAATGGAAAAGTTGTTAAACATGTTTCAGCTACTGTATCCATTGCCATAAGAAAGCACATCTCTTGTGGAGGAATAATCTGCTCTTGTGCTATAAACTTCAGTGGTTCGAAACCAAGTTTAAAAACTTCTTGCATTTGTGCTTGGCTGTTTTTGGTTTTGTAATTTTCTTTACATATGTTTGTGAGGTTAGTACTTCTGTTTTAAAATAAGTATGTGGAGCTGTTGGTGCTAACAGCCCTTGTGCATGTCGCTGTGTGGAGTTGTGATCCTTTTACAAATGGTTGAGTACTCTTGCTATAGTACCCAGAAAAGAATGAGAGAGAACCTGCTGAATAATTGCAGCATGTGTTATTTGGGCCAGCTCAGGCTTGTTGTACCTGAAGCCACGAGGAAAGCAGGCCTTATGTTTAATTATTCCAGAGAAATGGTTCCTGCATTATGCGTATCTGCGAAATGACTCATTATTGCCTTGATGTCATGGGTGACTCTGCTTGTGCGATGAAAGTGGGCAATTGATATATATGTGTTTTTTTTCCTCTGTTATAGTAAACTGCTTTAAAGGATTTTTTCCTAAGGGCAGCCAGTATGTCGCGTGGGGTTGGGTAAGCAGGATAATTACTCATTTTAGTCACATGTGCTGGAATTCTGACACCCCACCTGCCATGGAATCAGAGCAGGTGAGGGGCGGACAATGGAAATGCCCGTTGACCTCGGGCGGGATTTTCCGGTCTCTCCTCGAGTGAGGCCGTAAATTCCCACCCATGGTGTTGACTTAGGAGAGAGCTAATGGACTTTTGTTTTTTTAAAAAAAAAAGTCCCCTGGGGTTTTTGGCATTAGGTTAGGTGCATTGGCCATGCTAAATTCTCCCTCAGTGTATTTGAAGAGGCGCCGGAATGTGGCATTAGGGAATTTTCATAGTAACTTCTTTGCAGTGTTAGTGTAAACCTACTTGTGACACTAATCAATAAATAAATAAGGAAGGTGGATTTAGGTATGCAGGACCATGTGATAATGTGGTTAATGGGAGGAGCTAGATATGTAGCACAGAGAACAGCTTTTGAGTTCTGGCTTGGGTTTCTTTAAAGACGAGGTCAGCAAGCTGCTCTTTCCACAAAATCTCCGAAAGCTTCAAGGCTGTTTACACTCATTATAGCAAGTATATTTATGGTTGCTAACTCTATTTAAAGTTGCATTGTACGTTTTTGTCAGAGAAATGTTGCTTATTAGGAACTGAAGCAGCCATAAATTAGAAATTAGAGTTGTTACTTTTCATCTTTAATTATTCAACAGGTAATAGTTAAGCTGCTTCATTTTTTAGAGTTGTAGTTAAACTGTTATTAAATTTTATTTTACTATAAAAGATCCCGAATTTGTCAGCAGAATTACTCCCAGAGTGAAGCATTCTATGCTCACATTTAGGCAGAACTGGAAAAATTACTGAGGTCTAGTCTGGCATCCTAATGTAGTTTGAAATTCTGGTCCAAGGCTCTAACACTTGCCTCTTGGCATCTTGCTGCTGTTGAGGTCAATATGTTGATGAGGTTTTGACCAGAGTGTTTTTGGTAAACTCACTGGGGGTTTTGTTGTGAGGGTACTTCTTTATGGTAATGTTGCTAATTTCTTCAGCGCTTCAAAAAAGAGAAGACCAAGGGTGAATGGGACATAACAGGGCATTTTTCTTTGTCCCGTAGATATTATAATCATAACTGGACATTTTGTTTGTGGATGTTTTTGGACAATGTTTTATATATTAATTAAAGAGCAAGATTTAAAAAACAGCAACGTTATCAATAATAAAAACAGAAAATGTTGGAAACACTCAGCAGGTCAGGCACAATCTACAGTTAGAAACAGTTAACATTTCAGGTCAGTGACCTATAGTCAACTGATACCAGTTTGGTTTTGCATGTCTGGATTTGAAAGGATATTTATACCATTTCTTACCTCTCCAGCTCAGACTCTGAAATTATTGGCTATGCATTGGATACTCTTTGCAATCTGATCTCCAATGAAGTTGAAGAGGAGGAACCAGGTACAGTGGAGCATTTCAATACTCAGTCACTTTCCAGCTAAAGTTTCCGTATACTCTTATCATTGTGTATAGCTCTTAATCTTCACTGAAAACATTCTTTGAATTCAATGTGTGCTTTGCTTTTGAACTTGCTTCTTTCTAAATCTCAGAAAATAGACCATTTCGAGAGTCTTGATTTGAGCTACATCTGCCACATGAAAGGGGATTAATGACTGGTGCAATGAGATCATTGAATAACAAACCTTGGGTCTGTACCATGGATGATTGAAATCAAGATGAGATTGATCTGAAATTAAATTAGGTTATTTTTATCTCGTATAAAACTTATCACAGCTGTTTCCTCATTTCTCTCTTAATTTCACTTAAAATACTTTGAGGAAAAATGCTGAATGAAGCTGTGCTCTATAATAGGGGTGACGGACATAATGTATCAGAGAAAACTTCATAGGAAGCATGCCACTTGGATGGGTGCATGATACGTAAAACTTAATACATTGAGTAGACATGACGTAGCATTTCCCCTGGTGTGTTGGCACTCCTATATGGGCCATTTAGCCCATTGTGCCTGCATGGCAGATAAATGCGATCCAGCTCATTCTCACTTTCCAGCTTTTGGTCTTGTAGCCCCGTAGGTAATGGTACTTTAAAGTGTGTCTCCAAGTATTTTTTAAAATGTTATTAGGGTTTCTGCCTCTACCACTCTTTCAAACAGACAGCTGCACACCCTTGCCACCAAACTGAGTGTTTCATTTTGTGCGGCACCCACAGGGGCACAAAAGATTAGTTTTTGAAAAAAAACTTGCCGCTTCAAAATTATTGGGGTATCGGAAAAGCTCTTGAAGAATTCCAGATCAAAGAACAGTACAGCACAGGAACAGGCCCTTTGGCCCACCAAGCCTGTGCCGATCACATTTACATATCTAAACCAACCGCTTATATCCTTCTATTCCCCGTTTGTTCAGATGACTTTCAAGACGAGTCTTAAATGTGGCTAATGTAACTGCCTCAACCACCTCACTTGGCAGTACATTCCAAGCCCCCACCATCCTCTGTGTAAAAAAAAAAACTTCCCCCGCACATCTCCACTGAACCGTTCCCGCCTTATCTTGAACTTGTGCCCCCTTGCAATTGTCATTTCTGCCCTGGAAAAAAACTTCCAACTGTTCACCCTATCTATACCCCTCATAATTTTATAAACTTCTATCAGGTCGTCCCCTCAGCCTCCGTCTTTCTAGGGAGAACAATCGCAGTTCATTCAATCTTTCCTCATAGCTAATACCCTCCATACCAGGCAACATCCTGGTAAACCTTTTCTACACTCTCTCCAAAGCCTCCACGTCCTTCTGATAGTGTGGTGACCAGAATTGGACACGGTATTCCAAATGTGGCCTAATCAATGTTTTATACAACTGTAGCACAGTGGCACGGTAGCACAGTGGTTAGCACTGTTGCTTCACAGCTCCAAGGACCTGGGTTCGATTCCCAGCTTGGGTCACTGTCTGTGTGGAGTTTGCACATTCTCCTCGTGTCTGCGTGGGTTTCCTCCGGGTGCTCCGGTTTCCTCCCACAGTCCAAAGATGTGCGGGTTAGGTTGATTGGCCATGCTAAAAATTGCCCTTAGTGTCCTGAGATGCATAGGTTAGAGGGATTAGTGGGTAAATATGTAGGGATATGGGAATAGGCCCTGGGTGGGATTGTGGTCGGTGCAGACTCGATAGGCCGAATGGCCTCTTTCTGTACTGTGGGGTTTCTATGATTTCTATGTAACATAATACTGTATATCTGTCCACCAAGTATATAGTGCACCAAGGCAGAATGTATCATGCTGTCTGCAATGATATTAAAGATAAGGTTTAAAGGTTTTTAGTTTTTTAAAATTAGCTTTTAAAATAAAGAACAAATCCCCTCATTGGTGAAAGCACTTAATGAGCTAGCAATTATTATCTCTATATAGTACTGAGCTTTGAGTTATGGAATTTGTTAAAGACTTTGGTAATTGTTTGACTGGCACTAAACGTTTGGAGACTGTGGGACGAGGTGAGGTACAGATGTTTTGAAGAGATGAGGGTACAGTGTCGAGGGTGAGAGAGGGTCACAGACTGTGACATGGGCCCATAAAATGTGAGATGGTGGATCACTAATGGGAGTGTGAAGCTTTGTACTTGGTGAGTGGGAGACAGTCCCAAGGCTGATTCGGTAACAGTTAGGTTGGTGGGTAGAGCCAAGCACTAAGTTTGAAGCAGGTCACATAGGCTGGTGAGGACTGGATAGGGTGCAACCAAAGGCCTAGAATGAGGTGGCTGCAAGCACATAGTGGGGGAATCCTGAGATTAAAAGCAATGCAGCAGCTAGCTGTTGAAATGAAATGTTTCCCATTTTAAATGAAATCATCTAAGTTTTGGCAGAATTTTTGCATTTATAAACATTGACATATAACAATGACTCAAAATAATTGTGGCATCGAAAATATCTGTAGGCCATCTTGAGCATAGCTGTGTTTCAAAGTAGAATGACAATTATTATACCCGCTATTATCTAACTATCCGTAAACACCATAGGACATATGTAACTCTTCAGAGACTGCTCTATTAGGAATTTTTCTTATCTCTGGAAGACATCCTATTCATCTCTGCCCTTTGTTCTTTTAAGTCATCTTTATATTTACCATTATGATTTGTATTTGTTCATGTTTCCTGTGCCTTTTGCCCTGTTACTCAATGATAATGACAAAGAGCACAGAACAGGAACAGGCCTTTCGGCCCGCTAGGTCTGTGCCGACACAGATGCCTCCCTAATCTAATATTTTCTTGTCTCTACCGGGTCCATTTCCCTCTATTCCCTGCCTATTCATGTATCTATCCAGATGCCTTTTGAACGTTATTATAAAATCTGCTTCCACCACCACCTCCGGCAGCACGATCCAGGCATTCACCCCGCTCTGTGGAAAACTTGCCCCTTAGATCTTTTAAACTTTCCCTCTCTTAGTCTCAACCTATGTCCCCGAGTAATTGACCTTTCGATCCTGGGAAAAAGACTCTGACTATCCACTCTATCCAAGTCTGTCATAATCTTGTAAACCTCTATCAGGTCCCCCCTCATCCTCTGACGCTCCAATGAAAACAATCCAAGTTTGTTCAACCTTTCTTCATAGTCCGTATCCTCCAAACCAGGCAACATCCTGGTAAATCTCTTCTGCACCCTTTCCAATGCATCAACATCCTTCCTGTAGTGTGGCGACCAGAATTGTACACAATACTCCAAATGCAGCCAAACCAAAGTCTTATACAGCTGTAACATGATTTTCCAATTCCTATACTTGACGCCCCGAATGATGAAGGCCAGCATGTATACACCCTCTTGACTACCTTGTCCACCTGAGTTGCCACCTTCAGGGAACTGTGGATCTGCACGCCTAGATCCCTCTGTATGCTAATATTTCTAAGGCCTCTACCATTTACTGAATACTTTCCTTCTGCAATAGACTTTCCAAATCACATCATCTCACCTTGTCTGGGTTTAATTCCAACTTCCATCTTTTGGCCCAGGTCTCCAGCCGATATATATATATATAAATATATTACAAACAACAGAGGTCCCAGCACTGATCCTTGTGGAACACCACTTGTCACAGACCTCCAGTTAGAAAAGTTCCCTTCCACTGCTACTCTCTGCTTTCTGTGCCCAAGCCAGTTTTATATCCATCTTACCAGCTCACCTCGGATCCCATATGACTTCACCTTCTGTATCAGCCTGCCATGAGGAACCTTATCAAAGGCTTTACTAAAGTCCATGTATACTACATCCACTGCCCTGCCCTGGTCAATTTTTCTTGTCACTTCCTCAAAGAACTCGAATCAAGTTTGAGAGACTTTACTTCCCCTTCACAAAACTATGCTGCCTATTGTTAATGAGGCTATTCTCTTCCAGATGTGATACATCCTGTCCCTAAGAATCTTCTCCAATAATTTCCCCACCACTGATGTAAGGCTCACAGGCCTGTAATTTCTCGGATTGTCTCTTCTGCCCTTAAACAGAGGAACAATGTTAGCTACTCTCCAATCCTCTGGTACCTTGTCCGTGGCTAAAGTGGACGCAAAGATTTTGGCCAAGGCCTCAGCAATTCCTTCCCTCACCCCTCTCAGTATTCTGGGATAGATCTTATCTGGTCCTGGAGACTTGTCCGTCGTAATGCCTTTCAAAACCTGCAATATCTCCTCCCTTTTTATCTCAACATGTCCTAGAATGTCAACATCCTCCTTTCTACGCTCGTATGAAACTCAAACAGATTAATTAAATGCTTTATTTTTTCTGAATCCTTGCCAATTATCTCTGGGAAAACTCAAATTTATTGCAAGGAATTTCTTAGCAATAGGTAGTTGCATATAGTTAAATAACTAGTATGTTAATGAGTAGATCACCTTCAGTAATACAGAATGGAGATTGCTGCTATTTTTTGGTATTAGGGTTTCTTGACTACTTCATAGTGAAAATCCAAGATCAATGAAGATGGAATGAGGAATCGCACTAATAATACCACCCACAAAACTTAAATATTGCCGAATAAAGAGACATGTTGTCAAAGCTTTTCGTCTTGCACTCATCAGGACAGGCACAATATTATCAAATTTCAAAGGAACCAACAATTTCTACTGTTTCTTAGCACACTCGGGATTGTTCAGCAAGTGCTACCCAAGTGCGGAAGCGCATCTTACATTAGACAGTATGTTAAGAGTTTTGCAGTCATGATGTGGAGATGCCGGCGTTGGACTGGGGTGAACACAGTAAGAAGTCTCACAACACCAGGTTAAAGTCCAACAGGTTTGTTTGGTAGCAAATACCATAAGCTTTCGGAGCGCTGCTCCTTCGTCAGATGGAGTGGAAATGTCACATTTCCACTCCATCTGACGAAGGAGCAGCGCTCCGAAAGCTTATGGTATTTGCTACCAAATAAACCTGTTGGACTTTAACCTGGTGTTGTGAGACTTGTTAAAGAGTTTTGCAAGCAGGGGTTGGTTGAGTGCAGTCAGTACTCTGCCTATTCCGAATGAAGAAGAGACATGCTATTTGATTTGGTTTTGGGATGTATGGCCAACATACCTTGCAACACATCAACAATGGAATACATATACCACATTACTCATTTGTGTGATAGACAGAAGATCTTTTAGGCACCATGGCAGCATCCTGTTGGTGGAAAATAGCACTCATGTTGCCACTCCATAATAACGGTGTGAAATAGTTTCATCTGCTGCTCAACCTTTTGAGAAACCTTACCCTTCCAGAGTAACTTGAATTAAACTGGGCACTTTCAGGTCCAACAGTTGTGACCGTGGGCACATTCCTGAGTATACATGATACACAGCGAGCAATAATCCGATTGATTGGGTTAGTTATTCTCCCGCAGGATAGCTTTGACGTGCCCTATTGAAGCTGAGAAAACTTCTTGGGTCTATTTACAGGATTGCTGTTAAGGCCAACCTTCTAGCAAATGGAGCTGTAGAAATCCCAACACTTATTTTGACCTAATTTCCCTTTGAAATTGCATATGTCCTGAAGAGTGCATGTTTTTTTTTCAGAAGTACTCAAATCATCTACTATTTGCCTGCACTTGGAGGCTGTGCTTGGTATGATTTGAGTTTTCTTTGGGCCTGGTCTTAAAAATTTGGGTCTGCATAAAAGACCTGAAGTATTTTTTTTCCCTGAGGCTAATCTTAGTCACTTGAAACACCATGAGCACAAATAGGAAAATTTGGGAATAATGTATCTTTAAAAGTAGCATGATTTTCTCCCCGTGTCCCTTATTTCTAAATTTGTATTATGGCATGTTTCATTGCCAAACTTGTTTTGAGCATTAGTGCTTCAGCATGTCTGCTGCATACAGTGCTTTGCATTTGTAACGATCTGTTTTGTCTCAGTTGATGTTTCTTCTCTTTCATGTATAATTCAGCAGATGAATCTGAAGGTAAAACTTTAATTTTGTACGGCACCGCTTCAAATAAATTTGCAAATGGAAATGGCATTTCAAATTTAACAGCCTGCACGTGCCCTGAATGCAGACTCAGTAACTGGACTAATTGCTTTTGTTTTTTGAAGGTGAGAGTGCATCTAATCCTTTGTGCATCTAATCCTAATAGAAGAAGCAGTTAATAACCACAATCAAAGATAATTCTAAATTGGTTTGTCTGCTACACACCCCCACTCTGAAAATGCATGTTTTTTTCTCAAACTAATACTCTTGGTTTGAAAGGCCCCATCAAGTAACAAATAATTTAGAAATGTCTTCAGAAGCAGCTTGATCACGAATCTTAAGGTAGAACAAAGCTTTCAACATAAAGCAGGTATGTTTTGAGAATTTGGCTTTTACGTGGCTGTCGGTACATTCTGTGTGGTGACTAACTAACCACTTTTTTAGATGGTGTATTTTGATGTACATGCACAGGATGGCAGACATTTTGTGCACAAATTGAGTGAGCAATTTCGTTTTGGATTTGAGTAATTGCAACCTGAAAATGTCCTGGCAACCCAATACTGAAAGAGCTTTGGGGAGTTTCGGGTCGGAAGCCTATAAAATAAGTATTGATTTTATACATAAACCTGCTCAATCTGGCTGAGTATAGGTACTAGCATAAATACCTGCTTCAGTTGGGCAAGAACTTTTCATTTGCAACCTTGTTTGTCTCACCTGATTCTTTAATTTTCTCCTTCACTTTATTTCTTAATCTTTCCGTATTGAAGGCCTTTACTACTGCTACAAACACTGGGCTGGTCCAGTCTTTGTAAAATTCTGCATTTTTTTACTTTGATCTTTGAAAAAACAATAGAAATGCTGAAATTTACTGCTACCTTGCAGGTAAACGTAACATCATGATCCCGAGGCAGGAAGTTGGGATAATGAAATTTTGAGTTTGAGCCTCCTTTTTTAAATGCAAGAGAGTCGATAGACCTGTGTAAACCTGAGGAGATTACGCTAATGATCAGTGCAAACCCATGTACAATTTTATATAACGAGACCGCAAGCACTAAATCTATGAATAAAATTAGGTTTTATTGCCTGTTCACACTGTTTTAATCGGTAAGTTTAAAGGTTGGTGGGTGTTACCAAGTGTGCCCTCAGGACTGGAGCATGTGCAGGTGGGAGGAAACCGGAGCACCCGGAGGAAACCCACGCAGACACAGGGAGAACATGCAGACTCTGCACAGACAGTGACCCAAGCCGGGAATCGAATCCATGTCCCTGGCACTGTGAGGTAGCAGTGCTAAGCACTGTGCCAAGGGAGGGATATAAGAAATGGGCTGAGACTGCCATAGGAAAAATAGTATGGGATAACATAGGGGAGGTGAGTCAGATAGTGGAATTGGTAAAGTGTGGCAAAATGATAGGAACAAGTTATTTGATACAAGTTATTCAAAGGCTATTCATAGAACCCTACAGTACAGAAGGAGGCCATTGAATCAATCCCACCCAGGCCCTATCCCCATAATCCCACATATTTACCTCACTAATCCCTCTAACCTACACATCCCCGGACACTAAGGGGCACTTTAGCATGGCCAATGCACCTAACCCGCACATCTTTGGACTTATTCTTTTTGGTAAAAGTGAAGATTCACTAAATTTGAGTATAAAACTTGCAGAAAAGGAGAGTTAAAAGGCAACATTGATTCTATAAACAAAGAGGATGGTCACAGCCTATACCCTCCAGAGCTTCTCTACAGTCGATCTCCAATGGGCATGTCACCGTACAGGCTTCGATTTAAGGGCAAACAGTTATAATGTTGTGAAGGAACTTTGATCCTAAACAAGCTCTTGGCTCAGGAACAAGACTGGTAGGAAGCTGTTTTCTTGTAGATGCTAAAATTATACCAAGTAAATTTCAAAGAAATAGCATTTATTCTTTGAATAACATTAAGCCCATCAGATGTAATCTTGTCTTTTCAACTGTGGGGGGAAAAAAATCCCAATTAAATTTTCATATTGTATAACTATAAACTAGTCACAAGGCCCAACTCTTGATAACATTTGTATTTCTAAGTCTGTTTTTATATTCCTTGGTCTGTTTCTACACATGGACTGCTTTATGTAACTTTTTCCAACAATGAGAAATTCTGTATTTGAAGAAATACTGTTGCAATAAAGGTGTTACATTGCAGATGTTTTGTGGCCATCTGCCAGTTTGGATCAAAACTGAGTGTTAGAAGCACTCAAAAGATTTTTAAAGGCTATTTATTAGTGTCACAAGTAGGCTTACATTCACATTGCAATGACATTACTGTGAAAATACCCTAGTCACCACACTCCGGTGCCTGTTCGGGTACACTGAGGGAGAATTTAGCATGACCAATCCACCTAACCAGCACGTCTTTCGGATTGTGGGAGGAAACTGGAGCACCCGGTGGAAACCCACGCAGACATGGGGAGAAAAACGTGCAGACTCCACACAGACAGTGACCTGAGGCCAAAATTGAACCTGGGTCCCTGGCGCTGTGAGGCAGCAGTGCTAACCACTGTGCCACCGTGCTGTCCTTGGCCACTCAGTATCTGTGAAGAGGCGAAGGTCCGGCAAATATTTTGGACCTATTATCAAAACCCAATTTTTGCATGCATTGGTAATTAGGATCATGGAAGTCTGAACAGTGACATGCCATTGCTTCTCCTGCTGTTTAATTTAGCCTGTAATTAACTTACTATAGATGATAATGGAATTGCAGTCAGAATTCTAAATTGGGAGTGAATGTAACTGTTTTGCTATAAATCACTGGTAAGGCTGCTGGATCATTCTCTCTCAGTTCTAGGCTTCACACCTTAGGATGTCCAGCTATAGGATCTGGTACAGAGGAGTTTTATTGGCCTGATAGCAGGGATGAGGGAATTCAATTTCCTGGAGAGACTGGAGAGCTGAAATTGTTCTCCTTTATGGTAGAGAAGATTAACGAGATTAATAATGGTGTTTCGGAATTGAAGGATTGTGTAAGAGTAAAATGAGAAGTACCTGTTTCCAGTGACACAAACATTGACAACCAAAGGACACGGACAAGATTCTGGCAAAAACAAAATCAGGTGTGAATGAGAATTTTGTTTAGGTAGCGAGTTATGATCTGGAATGTGCTCCTCAAAAGGCTGTGGAACTGATTCAATAATAACTTTGATAGGGAATTTGGCGATTTACTTAAAAAGGGGAAAATTGCATGACTATGGGGACAGAGCCAAGGTAGGGGTGGTGGGAATGGGACTAATGAGGATTCTTGCAAAAGAGCTGGCACAGATCTGATGGACTGAGTGGCCTCTTTCTATGCTGTGGTTCTGATTCTCCTCGACCTCTGTGCAAGTAGTTACTGTCTTTGGCTGGAATTCTCCGATATTGTATGTCCCACCACCGCTGCCAGCGCAAACAGAGTTTGGCATTCAGCCAAATCTCCATTTACTGAAGCAGGAGTGGAGAATCCCGATGGTGAGGGGGAGGCCTTTTATGTTTATTTATTCAAGAGATGTAGGAGTCGCATGGCGAGGCCAGCGTTTATTGCCAATACCTGATTTGCCCATGAGAAGGTGGTGGTGAACTTCCTTCTTGAACTGTTGCAGTTCATATGGTGTAGGTACACCCACTGTGCTGTTAGGTAAGGGCGTTTCAGGATTTTGACACAGCAACAGTGAAAGAATGGTGATGTCCAAGTCAGGATTCTAAGTAGCTTGAGGAGGAACTTCAGATGATAGTGTTTCCATGTGTCTGCTGCTCTTGTCTTTCTAGATGGTAGCTTTCATAGCTTTGGAAAGTGCTATCTCAGGAGCCTTAATGATTGATCTCCCAACCATTAATCAGTTTAAAGAACAAATATCTTAAAATCATGCTCTGGGAATAGCCCCATTGGAATGTAACACAAAGCTTCTGCATGTTGTGCACACAAGTAAATAAAAACAGTGTTTCCGCTGCCTTTCAACCAGTTTTTTTCAAATACCACAGGAATGTTTTAACAAATTGAATTCTTCTCAACCTGAAAATTCAAAGATCTTGGTTGTTGAAACCTGGTAAATTCTGTTGTGTATTTACAAACCTTTTTGATCGTTAACTCTTCAGTCTATTTCACATTGTTGTGCTGGCTTTGTTTAATAATTTTCTATTATAACAGCTTCTTCCTTCTAACTGTACTTGCCCCATCTCTAGATTCTGGTGGTACCTAAGTAGAGTCTTCTGACTTTACATCACCTTTGATTTCTTTTCCCTTCTGTATTTTCTTTCAGAGGAGAATGCCCAGAAGACCAATTCGGATGATCTGGCTGGGCAGTTCGCAGAGATTTTCATCAAACAACAAGAAAATCTAACCCTACTCTTATCCTTGTTGGAGGTCAGTTTCTGATTCCATTTCAACACTGTTGTGGATTAAGAAAATCAGATGGGTGTGAAAATACTGAGCAGATTGTATTGCTTTTCATTTCATTGGGGTGTTTAACAATGGGAGAAAATGGTGGACTGACTGACTGGAAAGTGGGTTTTTGGCCAGATGGCCAGGACAGGACTGGAGAGTGTGAAATGCCGGCTTAACTGTCCTCCAAGCCATATAGAAAACCCCCAACTCCAACCTCGCTGCCCCTCTCGAGCTCTGTCACTGATCATCAGTAAGATTTCAAATATCCTATAATTTTGAGTCTGTCTGTCAATTGTAGAAATAGCTCAGTGGAATCGGGGAATCAGAGAATTGATTTAATTCCAGTCTTATCTATGATTCTATGCTGAATTAACAGGTACTGTATAGGTTAGGTCATATTGGAACTACAGTTGCCTTCAGTGCCTCAGATTAATATAAGGACTAGAACCCAGGATACCTGCTCCTGGTCCCTTTCTGGTGGTCCCTATTGGGATGGGTGCATGCATGGAGTTCATTGAGAACAGGATCTGAATTCCTAGTCCTGTAACCAGCAATTGAACAGCTCCAGCAAGGAGCGATTCCTGTGGGGAAGGATTGAGGAAATTGGCGGCACGGTAGCACAGTGGTTAGCACTGCTGCTTCACAGCTCCAGGGACCTGAGTTCGATTCCCGGCTTGGGTCACTGTCTGTGTGGAGTTTGCACATTCTCCTCGTGTCTGCGTGGGTTTCCTCCGGGTGCTCCGGTTTCCTCCCACAGTCCAAAGATGTGTGGGTTAGGTTGATTGGCCATGCTAAAATTGCCCCTTAGTGTCCTGGGATGCGTACATTAGAGGGATTAGCGGGTAAAATATGTAGGGATATGGGGGTAGGGCCTGGGTGGGATTGTGGTCGGTGCAGACCCGATGGGCCGAATGGCCTCTTTCTGTACTGTAGGGATTCTATGATTGTAGGTGCCAATCAATAGTTCCTGGTGTTTTATTTGAAGGGGTCAGAGTACAAAATAATGTTCAATATCTGTTTTACTTTCATAGGTGAGTGAAATACATTGTATAATTATAACTATTATAGATGGACCTCTTTGCTTCGTACTTCTAGAAGTCAATGAGAAATTGCCATAATAACATGGTCAGTTGTCTATTGTATGATACGACTCGTCAATTAGTCGTGCGTATCTTTAAGATTGAAAAGGTAGATTATAGTTCAAGGAGATAAGTGTTCTAAAATAATAGAAATTCTGGGAAAATGGGACTTGTCTGTGAGTCATCAGCAGCAAAGAAAATTAAAATAAGCAAAGTCTATGAGGAAAGGGCAGGGAACTGGACTAGCTAAATTGCTCTTGCAGAGAGCCAGCACAAACTGGATGGACTGAATAGCTTCCATCTGTGCTGTAACAGTTCTGTGATCCTGTAGAAAATTCCAATGCCCCCAGTTGCTGCAGACTCTTTGCTAGTGTGGGACATGTGAGCATTCTTGATTCTGTTGCTGCAACTGACTTACAACATGTTAACAAAATTTGTCAGGCAAAGCTCTTTTGATGCTTGGGGTGCCACTGGGTAGACCAACATTTAAGGAGCCATAGTGAGTTGTTGCAAAGCAGCTTGCACGTGGTACACTGCTGCCATTGTATGTCATTGGTGGAAACAATAAATGTTTAAGTGGACTGCTTTGTCCTGGGTGGTGTTGAACTTCTTGTGTTGTTGGAGCTGCACTCAAAGTACAAAGAACAAAGAAAAGTACAGCACAGGAGCAGGCCCTTCGGCCCTCCAAGCCTGTGACGATCATGATGCCCTAACTAAACTAAAAAAAACCTTTCTGCCCTTACTCTCTTTTTTTACAGTATTCCTGACTTGTGCCTTATAGATGTTGAACCGGCTTTTGGGGAGTCAGGAAGGAAGTTACTTGCTGCAGAATTCTCAGCCTCTGACCTCTTTTCGTCACAGTTTTTATATGGCTAGTCAAATTTAGTTTCTGGTCAATAGTAAACCTTTGGATGTTAATAGTGGGGGATTCAGCGATGGCAATGCCACTGAGTGTCATGAAGAGGTGCTTAGATTCTCTCTCGTTGAAGATTGTCTGGCACTTGTGTGACGTGAATGTTACTTCCACTTATCAGCCCAAGCCAGAATGTTTTCTAGAGTCAGAGCCATAGAGGTTTACAGCATGGAAACAGGCCCTTCGACCCAACTTGTCCATGCCATTGTACTCATGTAACTGTCTAAATGCTTTTTAAAAGATAAAATTGTACCCGCCTCTACTACTACCTCTGGCAGCTTGTTCCAGACACTCACCACCCTCTGTGTAAAAAAATTGCCCCTCTGGATACTTTTGTGTATTTCCCCTCTCGCCTTAAACCTATGCCCTCTAGTTTTAGACTCCCCTACCTTTGGGAAAAGATATTGACTATCTACCTTGTCTATGCCCCTCATTATTTTATAGACCTCTATAAGATCACCCCTCAGCCTTCTACGCTCCAGAGAAAAAAGTCCCAGTCTATTCAGCCTCTCCGTATAACTCAATCCGTCAAGTCCCGGTAGCATCCTAATAAATCTTTTCTGCACTCTTTCTAGTTTAATAATATCCTTTCTATAATAGGGTGACCAGAATTGCACTCAGTATTCCAAGTGTGGCCTTACCAATGTCTTGTACAACTTCGACAAGACGTTCCAACTCCTGTATTCAGTGTTCTGACCGAAGAAACCAAGCATGCCGAATGCCTTCTTCACCACTCTGTCCACCCGTGACTCCACTTTCAAGGAGCTATGAACATGTACCCCTAGATCTCTTTGTTCTGTAACTCTCCCCAACGCCCTACCATTAACTGAGTAAGTCCTGCCCTGGTTCAATCTACCAAAATGCATCACCTCGCATTTGTCTAAATTAAACTCCATCTGCCATTCGTCAGCCCACTGGGCAATCGATCAAGATCCCGTTGCAATTGGAGATAACTTTCTTCACTGTCCACCATGCCACCAATCTTGGTGCCATCTGCAAACTTACTAACCATGCCCCCTATATTCTCATCCAAATCATTTAATATAAATGACAAATAACAGTGGGCCCAGCACTGATCCCTGAGGCACACCGCTGGTCACAGGCCTCCAGTTTGAAAAACAACCCTCTACAACCACCCTCTGGCTTCTGTCAAGACGCCAATTTTGTATCCAATTAGATACCTCACCCTGGATCCCGTGAGATTTACCTTTATGCAACAATAAAGTCTAGGCCTTGCTGCATTTGGGTGCAGACTGCTTGGAATTGCGAATGATACTGAATGTTGTGCAGTCATCAGCGAGCATTCTCACTCCTGACCTTACAGTGGGACAAACATTATTGATGAAGCAGCTGAAAATGGTTATCCTGAAGTGATGTCCTGGGATTGAGGAAATATACTGTATCATCATCATTACATCACGGGTGACACAGTAGCGCAGTGGTTACGGGCGGCACGGTAGCAC
This sequence comes from Mustelus asterias, assembly GCF_964213995.1. NCBI lineage: Eukaryota > Metazoa > Chordata > Chondrichthyes > Carcharhiniformes > Triakidae > Mustelus > Mustelus asterias. The sequence goes on along the minus strand of NC_135801.1, from coordinate 3,027,317 downwards.
AGTGGTTAGCACTGCTGCTTCACAGCTCCAGGGGCCTGGGTTCGATTCCTGGCTCGGGTCACTGTCTGTGTGGAGTTTGCACATTCTCCTCGTGTCTGCGTGGGTTTCCTCCGGGTGCTCCGGTTTCCTCCCACAGTCCAAAGATGTGCGGGTTAGGTTGATTGGCCACGCTAAAATTGCCCCTTTAGTGTCCTGAGATGCGTAGGTTAGACGGATTAGCGGGTAAAATATGTAGGGATATGGGGGTAGGGCCTGGGTGGGATTGTGGTCGGTGCAGACTCGATGGGTCGAATGGCCTCTTTCTGCACTGTAGGGTTTCGATGATTCATTCAAGCGTCTAATTTTAAAACACTGAACTTGTAAATTGCTGCTCCCCAATTTTGTGCAATTCTGACTGCTGCAGTTTCTCTTCTCCCATGGAATTTATTGATTGGATTAGTCTACACGTTTACTGTTAAAGATGGGTAGAGAAAAGCAGTTGCGTGGTTTAATATACATGGGGAATTGTGATTCTTTTTCAGGAGAGAGCTTGGTTTTTTGACAGTGTACTTGTAGAGTATGTATGTTAAAAGTTTATCCCTTGTGGGGATAATTGGGTTAATTTTTCCCATGAGAATGTCTCCAGGTTTATTGTGTTGCTGTCTGTGTAAACTGATATTTTGAATGTGCTGCTGTGCAATGCACCATATTTCCTTTCCTCCCATCGCCTGCTGTTTCATTGCTGCTTTTTCTCTCGCCCAGCCCTGCCACAGATCCCACTCAGCATCTCCTCATTTGGATCTAATTAAATAATCTATGGCATTAATCTGAGTCTGCAACCAGCTATAATATTATCAGACTACTCACTGTTTAGGTTTCAATTTATCTCCTTAAAGGCTTTCCAATGGCAGCTGCATTTTGTCATACGTTGCAAACTGTCTGTGATTTTTAAGTGTCAAACTTAACTTTTCTTCTTTTCAGGAGTTTGATTTTCATGTGCGTTGGCCTGCAGTGAAACTTCTAACTGCACTTTTAAAAAACCAAGGTCAACAAGTTCAACAGATTATCCTTGTCAGCCCAATGGGTAAGAACATGGCTTATTCTGAACACTGCGTAAGAGGGAACAGTTGAATAAGCTGAAAGTACTGTATGAAAGAAGCCTCCGAAACCCAGGACAAAATTAAACTTAACAAGCGCAATAGTTAATATCATCCATATTGATAGCCCAAATCTGGATAAGGTTAAAATCCACTCCATGCCAATTTAATCCTCTTGTATCATCGATTACTGGCGTCAAAATTGTCTTGTTTATTTTTTAAGGACAAATGAATCAAATAGGCTCATCAAATATTTAGCAAATATAAAACAGCCCCATTGACTCTTAATCAAAATGTTGTATATTTTAGATTACTATCTGCTGATCTATTTTAATATGAAGTTATAGTTTTTTTTGCTAAATGATATATAGTTTCGTAATATGAAGCTAAAACCTAGATCTTGCAACTTGTGATTGTAAAAAGCTTAAATTCTTGTCTGCTCACGGATTCTGTAATCATCAACTCGATGCCCATGAAGAGAAAATGTTTCAACTCTCTGATGTTAGACATAGATGCAATATGTGGGTAGACAGGAACTGTTACACTTCCAATTTGTTAACAAATCTGCCTTATAGAGCCTAATCAGAATTCTCTTACTGAGACCAGGACAGTTTCACAGTAACATGTCTTTACTTAGAGTGGATCAAGGATTTGTGTTCCCTGGCAGACGGCATGGAGCTGGTACAAAAGATTATGAAGAATGAGGAAAATAGCTTGAGAGAAACAATAAATTCAGCACGAGGCTTTCATGCCGAGAATCCAGGACCTGGTGAATGTGGCAACAAGGATTCTATATGGAAGAATGTTGGACCGCCTGAACCTATTCCCAATGCTAATGGGTCCAAAGCCCCAAATCCCTTACTTGCTGATTGTAGCCAAAGACTCTGAAAAGTTGGACAGCGGCAATCCACCCCTAGTGAGAATTGTCCTTGACCTCAATCAGAGAATTGCCACTTATTTCCAATTCCAGTCAGAGATCCCTCAGAATGTGGGTGAGTGGTGGGGAGGAAGTGGGGTTAAATATTCCCCAGTGGTGTATTTGAGTGGTGATCTTAAGGTGGAACAGAATAGAGGGAGCTTTTCATTGCAGCTAACCTCATCTGGCATTGCCTGATGTGAGTGGTGGGGATCCAGAATGAAAAGTCCTGCGCTTCCCACATTAATGTTTTTGCATTGGACACAAATGAACAATTTGAAAGATTAATGCTTGGCCAAAGTTTCTCTTAATCAAAAGTGTGTTTAATCAAAACTGGGCACAGTTGCCAGAAGTCAGGAAGGAAATCAGATCCAGGAAGTCATAAATGATGATGAAAGTGTGTGTCAGATAAACTCCTGCGGTGTTGATCAGGTTCAGACCAAGGGCTATGATGAGATTGAGGTGGGCTGCAGGGAGATAATGCTTTATTGTAAAACACATTTGCAGAGTGCAATTGCATTATGAGACTGATGCTCAGTAACCCAGAAACTGAATTATAACTTGCAGAAACAATTCACCCAATCATCTCCTGCTCCTCGGGTAACGCTCACTCCAATCCCCTTTTGGCTTTGTGCTGCTGTATCCCCCAAAATGCATCCATTTCTCTCTTCCCAACATTGGCTTGTTTAATGAAACTTAGAGATTTGATCGCAAATTATGCTGTTGCAGGGTAAATACATAGCTACGACTCAAAATTATATGGATAGGTTGTTAAATAGAAAGACACATAGCTATGCACAAGTACACTCTTTTAAAGCCATCAAAGGAATCCTGAAAGAAGCTTAATGACAGCTATAAAATAAAACTGGATCACAGACCATATATTTGTGAAGTAATTTGAAACATGATGAAAAAAACAGAATTACAAATTTAGATCATATTTTAAGATTCACAAACAAAAATTGAACATGCAGAGGGGTGGGTGGTGGGCCCGCTCGGGGTGGGTGGTGGGCCCGCTCGGGGTGGGTGGGTAGTTGGGGGATTGTCTGTAGCAATTTGCTGCCTTTGAAGATGCTGTACAATTTTGCATGAGGTATGGAAAAACTGATTCCTGTTCAGAAAGTATTGTTAACTGTGAACATTAATGTACAGGTGTGTCCAGGATGATGGATTTGCTTGCAGATTCCAGGGAAGTGATTCGCAATGATGTGAGTGTCCTTTCCTTGAGCCACCTTCAGCATACCAGGCAAAACTGAAAAAAAACATTAAAGAATGCAGCCACTAATGTGGGTTCAGAGTAACTTCCTTTCCTAAGAAATGGGTAGACTGATAGGGGTTTATATTTGAAGTAGTGACAATGGATTGAAATTGGAGAGCAAGCAGGACTGTTCTATTCAATGCTTCCAAGTGGAAGGTTAATTTGCTTAGCTTCTATCTGCCCCCGATGCCTTACGTCTTCTGTTTGAGGAGTCTACCAGTGACACACCAGTTTTGACCACAGCTTTTGGGTTGCACAGAGCCTGTGAAATTTGTGATGAGGACCAATTATGACTTTCTCACCCTTTTCCCCAAAGCAATGACAATCCACCCCTTCCTTTATTAGATGAGAACTATTCGTATCTAGTTTGAGTGAATCCCTGCAAGCCTATTTCAGCATTTTGTTTCAGGAGAGATGGGAATTGTTGCATCACCCATTACGGGGAAGCATTCTCTGGCTATTTGCATTTGTTTTCTATTATGTTGGATTATCAGAGTTTTATCTGGGGTTCTGAAATTCATTGTTCATGACAAATTCGAATATAGGCTGTTTCTGAAGGATATTGATCATGCTCCTTCAAATTCTAAAGGGCACCTTGCAGAACACTGGTGGATTCAGATCCTAGTTCTCTTTTTTTATATTTGGGGATCTGCTTTCAAAATCGTGTTCAATCATGGATAGCTTATGACCAAAGTTGTGACACACATGTCTCGCTTTCAACTAACTAAGGTTTCTGACCACACGCAAGTCATAGTCATGTGTGACGTGTTGCTCAGTAGGTTTGCTCTAAGCAATTTTCCTGTGTTTTCAGTGCTTTTGAAATATCAACAGCATGCAATCACAAGTGTTAAGTGTTATTTACACTTTTTTTAAAAATCACCTTTTTAGGAATGGTTTTATCTCAGCTTTTTAAACCAAAATATTTTTCCTGTGATTTCTCCAGGGAAGAGATTGCTTCCTGAATGAGAGATGGTGGTTTGTGCCTTCGAAGCTTTAAAGGATAGTGCACTGAATCCTCTATATTTATATATAATCTTGCCAAATCTAGTTTGCGCTTATCTGGCTTAGAGCTTTGGCAAATCTATAAAGCAGATATTGTTATTTTATCTCTAGGTTGATGGTGCTGCTAAAATAGCCAATGATGGGAGAGAATGGAAGATTTTAAAAAGGGAAGATAGTAAAAACATCTCTTTTCTTCCCCCACTTCCCCAGGGTCTGCTTTTGCTGCAACAATTAACAAAAGCTAATGCAGCCATTCAGAAGATTGTAGCTTTTGAAAATGCCTTTGAACGCCTGCTGGATATTATCACTGAAGAAGGGATGAGTGATGGAGGTATTCCTAAACCTAAACACAAACATTTAGTCAATTCACAATTTTCCTGCAAAACAAAACCTGCCACAGACATTTATTTTTCCAATTGCATAGTTATAAAAATCTTGACCGTTAACTTGCTGAAGTTGCAATGTAGTTTGCTGGTGAATCTACCTTTCATTTCAAAAATTTAATTTAACAAAATAATTAAAAACTGCAAGACTCCTTCCACTGTGATGCATTCTTCCGTTCATGTTCCATTGGAATATCTCTGATTGAGAATCTTGGCATTGCTGCAAATGTGACTTAACCCTGTCACTCTTCTATCAGTGTTGCATATCATCTGATGATTAATTGTAATTTACCAGCTCTCAGAAAACAAAAAAAAAAGAGAAGAAACAAGCCCACAGAACAGAGTGAAGGGATGGCAGGCACTAAATGGAAATTTTGTCTAGGCCTTTCCAGGTTTGAAATTGCAGGAACATCTGAAATTGGTGTGGAATTGTTGGTGGAGGCTTTTATGTAACGATGAAGGGTGCTGATGAAGCCATTCACACTTGTAGGGACTTCGCCTTTTACATCCAGGCAAATTGGAGGGAGGAAAAAGAGGAGGACCCGACTATAATTTTCCAAAATTCTGTTGAAGAGAAACTGAGATGCCTCTTCAATACAGGACAAGGAATATGTCAGGAAATTCTTGGGATAGAATTACCAAGTATTTGGAGTGAAGTTAATTGTGATTAGTCAGCATTGAAATAAAATCAAAGTGCTGGAAAAACTCAGCAAGTCTGACAGCATCTGTAGAGAGAGAAACAGTCAATGTTCCAAGTCCAGTACGACTCTTCAGGCAGCATTTATTTTGAAAGACTGTTTTGTGTGCTATGGAATAAAAAAAAAACGGATATGTAAAATAAGTGAAGCTCGTGGTTTTAATTTTCAAAAAAATCACTTCAAATCACTCATCACGAGACGAGGTGGCAAAGTGAATGGCTAAGATTTTACAAGACCTGTAAGTTGTCATTAGTAAATTGCGTCTGTCCCATTATAGGAAGAATAGTCAAAGTGCAGTGTAGATTGACTCGGATTTTACCAGAGGTAAGGGATTGCAGCAGAGAAATTTCAGAAGTTAGGAATTTTTTCACTAGGTTGACGGATGATCTGATAGAAACTTTTAAGATGGTGAAATGGTTATGACGTCATAAGTACTCATTGTAGATTATGATGGTGACAAGAGGGAACACATTTAAAATTAAAGGCAGAACTTAAGATAAAAGCATAATTTTGGTCAACAATGCTAGCACATTGTTAGTGACTTGTTCAATCTTTGCCACAATATAGTCATCTAAAGTGATTATTTGGCTGACAATCTATGAAGCATGAGTGTTCTTTATCTCGTCAGTGACATTTTATATTAAAAAAACACACTTGCTTGGTAATCATAATGGAAGCTGTTTGTTTCAGATTCTCGATTCCCACTCCCTAAAATGTGAACTTTGAAATGATCCCACTTTGAAATGGGTAAATCCTCTACACTGCTAATTCCAATAATCTACAGATACATTATTAAGACCTTCCAAGCACTTTTGACCATCTGGATTCCTCTCCTTTGGAAAAAATACATATCTGCTCAATAGTGCAATTAATTTTAGCCAATGCTGAATAATAGTTTGAGAAACTTCAGCCCCTTAATTTACCAAAGTACCCACTGAGGTTTTCTGACAAAAAAAATGCAAGTCCTATAGTTTGAGTTGAGTAAAATTTAGGGCACTTTATGACTTGATAAATTGCCATTTCTTAATAAATGTCTTGAACTGTTTTGTGTGTACCAGGCATTGTGGTTGAAGATTGTCTTTTACTGCTCCTTAACTTGATGAAGAACAATAGTTCCAATCAGAATTTTTTCAAGGAGGGTTCATACATTCAACGGATGAAACCTTGGTTTGAGGTTGCTGAAGACAATTCTGGCTGGTCTGCACAGAAAGTGACAAATCTTCACCTGATGCTGCAGGTAAATAAATAAAACTTCATCGAATACGGTACACAAGCATGACACAGCAAAGTACTGCCAAGTCAATTGCTTATTTTTCACTTGTAATTACTATTCTATCGTTGCTAAGTACAGCAGCTAATTTACCTCCGGCAAGATCTCAAACAGTGGTGACACAAACGTGTGGTTACTCTATCGAAAGATGACTGTTGACCAAGACATTGGTGAAAGCTCCTGGCTGTTTGGAAAATGCCATTCGATCCTTTAAAGCCAGCAGGGGGGTCTTGCTGTAACCACTGTATTGGAAGGCAGTATGTCCAACAATGCAGTCATCCTCCTCGTTCTCTGGCTATTGGATTGTCTCATTTAGCACTACCACTTTCTCGTAATCTGGGTCTTTGACCGCTTAATTCTTGTTTCTGTTATGTTGCTAGAGACTGAATTGTTCTGACTGATAACCCATCACTTTTACTATCTTGTCCACGGTGACAATGAAATCAGTTTCTAGTTTCATTATTTAATGTAATTGCACAGTGATAGCTCAGTTCATATGAGCTGTGTGACCCTTTCCATCAATGACTCTTCATGTTCCAAAATCTACCAAAAACGCCTAATTGTTGCAGGTTACAGTGATTCTTTTTCAAGAAAACAGCCACATTCAGGTCATTGCAAATCTATATTGATTTTACTTTTAACCATTGATGTTTAAACTACTCTTAACTGAAGTTATCCTTGGATAGTTCAAAATATGTTTGCCATAAAACCTTGTAAATTGGTGTAATGTTCCCATATTTTCATAAAATTGAGGACTTTGGTAAACCTTTGTGGAAATGACTCTGACTCTAAATCCAGATCAGCTTCCAAGTGTTCAGATAATGCAATGTCTTTCTAAATTTTAAAAAGAAAATATATTGTCCTGAGAGAAATGATTCTAACATAGTGACCAGATCACTTTTTGTGATGTTGACTTCAGATGGTGTTATAGAATCTTTTACATTGACCTAAGAGATGGGTGTTAATTTAACATCTCATCTGAAAAATGGTGCTTCCGCAAGTGCAGCCCTCCCTCAGTACTTCCCTGTAGTGTCCGCTTCAGTTTTTATGCTCAAATCCTGAAGTGAGGATTAAACTCACAACCTTACGACTCAGATGTTGAGTGCTACCAACGAGCCATGCCTGTCACCCATGCTACCCCCTAACCAAAATCACCTATCAAGATAAGGTCACCTTTCCTATACATCCAATGGACCCTAACTCACTCTGTCACCTACTTTCCGGTGGCATGAGCCCTCACAGAAAACTGCACTGTTTTAATATTGTGACAAGCTTCTCGAGACCACAGACTAGTGGAGGGTGGTGGTGGGAATGGAGTATCATGCTGGTATGTAAGGTTGCTCCTCTAGTGGTCGGAGTTGTATTACATTATAGTGTTCGATTAGGTGGAGTTTCTTGGCATCTAATCATGTACTTGACCTGGGAGTACTAGTCACTGGACTAGTGATCCAGGTTAATGTTCTCAGAGCATGGGTTCAAATCCCACCACAGCAGTTCAACCGATGTATTGGGCAATACGGTTCAGGAACAGATGATTTTGAACTTTATGCTTCTGTAAAGAGATGTCAGTCAGACTTTGAAAACTTGTTTGCATGGGAGAGTTGTTTAATTTTTATTTTGGGACACTGCTTGCAACTAAAGCTTCCAAATATATTCCCTGAGAGTTGCAAATGTGGTTGGCCTAAAGAGCAAATTCTGTGCACACAAGTTCCTGAACTGTTCTACTGTTCTATTCCTGGATTCTATCCGCAGAGGTGATTGAAATTTCTTGTGATATTTAACCCTAGCTGGTAAGAGTGCTGGTGTCTCCTGTGAATCCTCCGGGTGCCACAAGTAGTTGCCAGAAGTCAGCGTTCCAGTGTGGCTTGTTACAGCAGTTGTGCACCATCCTGATGGCAACTGGAGTTCCTGCTGACATTCTCACTGAGGTGAGTTACATATCATTTCACAGCATTCAGCTCCTCAGCTGCACACCGAGTCTCTTCCCAATTTACTAAGGCCACCAGGTCAACATATCATTGTGTTTCTCCCTCCTTACAATTGTGGTTCGGATAACCAGATGATGAAGGCTTGAACTGGAGCCTAGTCTTTATGTACTTGCAAATCTTTATTTACAAAGCAGCACTTTATATATTGTGCACCTCCAAACCATCACAGGCAGTATCGGTCTGCAACTAAAAGAGAAAATGCTGGAAAATCTCAGCAGGTCTGGCAGCATCTGTAAGGAGAGAAAAGAGCTGATGTTTCGAGTCCAGATGATGCTTTGTCAAAGCTATTGGTCTGCATCTATATGACCACAGATGAATCCCCAGTAAAGCCTACAATATAAATACAATTAAACTTCAATTAATTACAATTAACAGTTATTAGTACTTCCCCCCCCTAATAGCATCTGTCAGATTCACCTCAGCCGAGTTCAGCGTGGAAGTAAGTTCCACATTCACACCATTCTGGGTGAAGAACTTTCTCCTAAATTCTTCATTGGATTTGTTAGTGGCTCTCGGATATTTGTGAAATCTTAGTTCTGTTCTCCACATCAAGTTGTAACATTTTAATGTTGACCCGGCCAACCACCTTCATAGTTTCATGGACCCAGGGTCTCTGTCATGATGCAGAATGCTGTACAAATTAAATTAAAGTTTTAGTCTGGCAACATTCCTGAAAATTGCCAGGGTAGGAGCAGTTTAACAAGGGTTACTAGCGATGATGTTTATTTGTTGCATGAATGTAATACTGAAACGTTACCAAATGTGATTGAAGTTGTTTTTGTGTGTTGTGTGTGGAAAGTACTTTTTTGTTAGTGATAGAACTGCCAAATTGAAGTTGCTGTTAATAATTTTGAGCTAACTGCTATTGATGGAAGGTGCAACTTAAAAGTGATGATGTGTTCCTTGAAAATTCCCAAAGGAAATGCAGGAAGAGACCAGGATTCTATAACCAGGACTTGTTGAATTCCAGCCCCAGGCAACTTTATCGCACAGAAAATCAGTGTTCTATTTCTCTTCCCCTGAAGGTTTGAGAGAGATGGAAGCAGCTGGGATAATAATTTTCAACTTGTTTTTAGGAGAAAAATGTTGGATTTTCATGGGAAAAGAAGGTGCCCAATTTTAAAGCGGGAGCAGACTGTCTGAATTCAGACCAGGCGGATGGGAACATTACAAAAGAGCAGGAGTATATCATCCTGCACACTGAACCACCTCCTCCATAAGGGATATCCTCTGGCTGCAAGAAATGATTTTTGGGAAGTCCCATTTGCTGTGGCGTCAGCCCCCACAGAATGCTGCCACGGTTTAGTATTGTGGTTAGCTTCCTTCTCGAGACCACAATTTGTGGGGGTTGGTTGGGAATGGAGAATCATGTAATGCTGAATTGCTTTATAGGGTTCGAGTAGGTGGAGCTTCTTGGCATCTTATGGCGTACTTGGCCTGGATGTATCTCGTATTGGGACTGTGTTTGGAATAAAAAATGTTCTTTTACTCATCACTGACATACATCACTTGGATCACAAAGTACATTTGCAAAGTACGTTTAACAGCCTGGTTGTAGTGTAGAGTGTGCTTAGCGTACTTGTGATATTTGATTTTTGATTTGACTTTTGTGTTTTTATAGACCATTAACACAGTATCAGAAGTCATCAGAGGCTCCCAGGTAAACCAGGATTATTTTGCTTCTGTGAATGCACCTTCCAATCCACCAAGGTAAGCACCCAGACTCGCCACGTTAACTCTGTTCTCTCTCTACAGATGCTGTCAGACCTACTGAGATTTTCCATCATTTTCTTTTTTTGCCTCGCAAGCTTAGTTTTACTGTGAGCTGATCTGCTGAAGTGTTTGAAGTAACAGTAACTGTCAGTTGAATTATACAAAGACATTGTCTTTGAAAGCCTGTGAAATGATTGCAATTTAGAGTTCATGTTGCATCATTTTATGGACAGCGCAGTGGTTAATACCGTGCCTCACAGCGCCAGGAGCCCAGGTTCAATTCCGGCCTTGGGTGACTGTGTGCAGTTTGCACATTCTTCCCCCTGTCTGTGCAGGTTTCCTCCAGGTGCTCCGGTTTTCTCCCACAGTCGGAAGATGTGCAAGTTAGATCGTTTAGCCATGATAAATTGACCCTTAGTGTCCAAATGTGCAAAGTTGTGTAGGTTAGCTGGATTAGACATGGGGTAGGATGGGGTGGTGTGCCTGGGTAAGGTACTTGGCAGAGAGTTGGTACCAAGTCGATGCGCCAAATGGCGGCCTCCTGCACTGTAGGGATTCGATGATTTTATCTATTTGCACATTGAACCTTCCTTCCTATAAGTTTTTCATTATTAATGAATGCAGTACAACTTATTTTTCTGCATTGTGACTGAAAGGTTAGTCAACTCGGGTCTTATGTGCATTTTATTGATTTTATGACATGCTAATGCCACCATTCTAGATGTACAGTATATTAAATGAATTCAGATTGGATTGGTTTTGTAAGTTAATAATAGTCTCATGGTCTTCTGTTACATAAAGTAGAAGATGCTTTGAAGTTTGAAGAACATGTTAATGAGTAATACTGACTTACTGCAGAATACATTTTGTTCTACAAGTGGCAGTGTGATGGAATCCATAACAATCTTAACTGTTTGTATGACAGAATTTGAATATTGTCTTGATGAGTGCAGGATGAAAAACTTTGGCAACATTTGTCTCTTTTCAGCAAAATAATGATTTACGTTAATTGCTGTATTGTGCGCATTTGAAATCGAAAATATAAGTTCTGGATGTCCCTTGAACTTTTGCGAGAAATGTCCTGACTGTATCTCACGAAGGGAAGAAAAGCAACAATGAGATCTCAGAGAAGCAATGTACAACTAGAGCAGCTTTCTGCACTAGGTGCAGTTTGTTACATCCCAACTACACTGTCTGGCAAATGTCAACCTATATTTGATGTTTTAAAAGTTGCATTCTTAGAATCTCTTTTTCTGAAGTTTATACAATAATTCCTTCTCCAACACAGACCTGCAATCGTAGTGCTTCTGATGTCCATGGTGAATGAAAGGCAGCCATTTGTCCTGCGCTGCGCTGTGTTGTACTGTTTCCAGTGCTTCTTGTACAAAAATCAGAAAGGACAAGCGGAGATTGTTACCACACTTCTGCCAGCAACTATTGATGGTAAGTTTTCTTGCTCGGACAATTTCCAGGATACGTCGATAGCTGAGAAACTTTTGCGTAGGTTGTGATACACACATCCGTGAAGTGACAGGACATCAGGGAGGGGATGGCCTAGTGGTATTATCACAAGACTAATAATCCAGAACTTCAGCTAATGTTCTGGGGACCCAGGTTCGAATCCCGCCACAGCAGATGGTGGAATTTGAATTCAATAAAAAATATCTGGAATTAAGAATCTACCGATGACCATGAAACCATTGTCGATTGTCAGAAAAACCCATCTGATTTCCTTCCCTTGGGGAAGGAAATCTGCCGTCCTTACCCGGTCTGGCCTACATGTGACTCCAGAGCCACAGCAATCATAGAAATCATAGAAACCCTACAGTGCAGAAGGAGGCCATTCGGCCCATCGAGTCTGCACCGACCACAATCCCACCCAGGCCCTACCCCCACATATTTACCCACTAATCCCTCTAACCTACGCATCCCAGGACACTAAGGGGCAATTTTTTTTTTTAACCTGGCCAATCAACCTAACCCGCACATCTTTGGACTGTGGGAGGAAACCGGAGCACCCGGAGTAAACCCACGCAGACACGAGGAGAATGTGCAAACTCCACACAGACAGTGACCCGAGCCGGGAATCGAACCCGGGACCCTGGAGCTGTGAAGCAGCAGTGCTAACCACTGCGCTACCGTGCTGCCCTCCAAGGGCAACTAGGGATGGGCAATAAATGCTGGCCAGCCAGCGACGCTCATGTCAATTTAAAAAAAAAACAAGTTGCCAAAACCTTCCTTTGGGGGGAAAAAAAGGATAAGGAGTTTTAAAGGTGCATCAAATAAAAATCAGAGGATGCTAAGCAGCTATGTTGGATCATTGTATCCAATTTTGAGTATCCCTTTAGGGAGTATATCAGGGCCATAGGAAGGTTTTAGAAGAGATTCAGCTTGATGGTGACCGGAATGAGAGCATTCAGTTATGAGGAGACCAGAAGAACTGGGCCTCTTCTGTTCATTGCAGTGCTAATGTAAGCCTAGTTGTGACACGAATAAAAATAAGCTTATAAAAACACCAAAGTTCACAGGACATTCTTTCGAAGTGTTCAGAATTATATGGGACCCTGCTGCGGCACATGGGCAAAAAAATTATTTCCACCATTTGAGAGCTACAGTTTGAAATGAACATTGAAAGAGAAAAGTCCAACAGAAATTTTATTATGTAGCAATAATCGAGATGCTCTGCCAGCAACAGTTACAGAAACAGATTTGGAGGAACCGGATGAATATTTTTAAAAGATAAACCCTGAAGCGAAAAGACCAGAGTGGGCCAAATAACACTCTCCCGTGCTGTAACAAAATCATTCTTAGAATAACAACACAGAGAAGTTAATTCAACCCATTGTGCTGATACTGGCTGATCAGTTTGAGCCTTCTACTCTAATCCCATGACTCTACGTTTGCCTTGAATCCATCCAAATTTATTTTCAAATACATAACCAGTCTTTTTGAATGTTACAGTCATTACCTTAATAAAAACAACACTGAGTGTTTACTTACACTGAGGTTCAGCTGAAAGTTTGAAAATTGTTATTTGTGCATCCTGCATATATAACAGAATTCACAACAAATCTTTGGTCTCCGTGGGATTGTGCTTTTTGGGATGTTTTGTCATAAATAAGAATTGTTTGCCAAAATTATTGCCCTTCAAGAATAATAATGTTTCATTTTTATTTGTGTCTCATCCCAGTTCATGATGATTTATACATTGTTCAAATCTAACGAGTCTTTTTGCTTTCTTTGTTCAGCCAATTCCATCTCAGCTGGCCAGCTGCTGTGTGGGGGCCTCTTCTCCACAGATTCACTCTCTAACTGGTGTGCTGCTGTGGCCCTGGCACATGCCTTGCAGGATAACTCCCTCCAGAAGGAACAGCTGCTCAGGGTACAGCTGGCAACCAGCCTTGGTAATCCTCCAGTCTCTCTGCTCCAGCAATGTACCAACATCCTGTCTCAGGTACGAGGTTGTGGACATTACTAACTATAAGCTGAATTCTGGGCTCCTGAGCTGTAGTCCAGGTTAATGTTCTGAGTTTCCGATATCAATGTTCACCATTTTAGGAAATCGCAGAGTCAGCGTAGAGCGGTGTGTTGGCGCTGCACCGTGTTTAATTCCACCCTGCCGATTAATTTTGATTTTGGTGCAAATTTCTGCTCTCTCAAGTTTTTCCAGAGTCAAATCATTTCTCCACCTTTCCAAAATCGACCAGGAAAGAGGGAGGCACGTGCCCATTGGATTAAGCTGAAGAAATTATAAAGCGATGACATTTTTAAATGGGCGATGCTTGAGAGAGGAGTGAAGTCACTGGCTTGTGGAGGATGTTGTTCATAAGTTCATAAGTTGTTCATAAGTTTCCTCCAGGTGCTCCGGTTTCCTCCCACAGTCCAAAGATGTGCGGGTTAGGTTGATTGGCCAGGTTAAACAAAAAATTGCCCCTTAGAATCCTGAGATGCGTAGGTTAGAGGGCTTAGCGGGTAAATATGTGGGGGGAGGGCCTGGGTGGGATTGTGGTCGGTGCAGACTCGATGGGCCGAATGGCCGCATTCTGCACTGTAGGGTTTCTATGATTTCTATTCTTTCTATAAGTCACCTTCATTCCAGACTCCACTGGTTATAAAGAACAAAGAAAATTACAGCACAGGAACAGGCCCTTCGACCCTCCAAGCCTGCACTGACCATGCTACCCGACTGAACTAAAACCCCCTAACCTTCCGGGGACCATATCCCTCTATTCCCATCCTGTTCATGTACTTGTCAAGATGCCCCTTAAAAGTCACTATCGTATCTGCTACCACTACCTCCCCCTGCAGCGAGTTCCAGGCACCCACCACTCTGTGTAAAACATCTGCCTCGTACATCTCCTTTAAACCTTGTCCCTCGCACCTTAAACCTATGCCCCCGAGTAATTGACTCTTCCACCCTGGGAAAAAGCTTCTGCCTATCCATTCTGTCCATGCCCCTCATAATCTTGTAGACTTCTATCAGGTCGCCCCTCAACCTCCGTCGTTCCAGTGAGAACAAACCAAGTTTCTCCAACCTCTCCTCATGGCTAATACCCTCCAGACCAGGCAACATCCTGGTAAATCTTTTCTGTACCCTAGATTTCCATTTGTTTCATTGCTAGCTCACTTGAACCATCATTGTTCAGAGGGCAGGGCTGGAGATCAGCCTCTCTTTGACATTTTTAAGAGTTAAAATTACTGTTTTCGTATTGCTATAAAATTCCCCAGCTGTTGAAAATGTGAGAGTGTTTGATGTGGCTGGTGCGTGGGTTTGTGAGGATATAAATGGGGGGGTGTCCATCACAGTAATGTTACTCTACACTGGTGCTGTTTGGCACCACTGAGTGTAAACTGACAACTTGCACAACCATTAAGGCCACAGAGATTGTTTCTGTTGGAGCAGAGGCTCCAACTTTTCAAAGGTTCAAATTTTTATACTGAAAATGTCTAATGTCCCTCAAGAGTGAGTGTGCTGGCACGTTATCCTTTCACTAGTGGGGTCAGAATTCAGCACAAGACCTGAGTAGTGAGTAATACTGTTAGCTCCATATACTTAACCTACACACAACACCCATTCTAATCTAACCTATCTATGAGTAGTGCTAAAGGATGGCTCCCCTTAATATATTTTATATGGTTTCTTTAAATGCTGTGTTCCTGGAATGAAGTTTAAGTTTCTGTAGTTTTTCTTCAGCCCCCATTCCTTTTAAGATAGTTGACCTTATTTTAAGGGCAGCAGTTAATTGTAGTTGACATCTATGATTAACCTGTTAAATCTTCTCAGATTTTTGTTAAAGTCATTAATGATGAATGTTGAGGTTAAAAAGCTGTGATGCATTTTATTGGGAGTCCTAAAGTACCGGTGGGAGAAAGGACTATAAGGTTATGCTGCGAAGGGTACATGACACAGGTTGGGAGAAAGCTCATGAAGCACAGAACATCAGCATGAAGCAGTTGGGCTGAATGGCCTGTCGCTGCGCTGTAACATTATGTAAGCTACACAAAATGCACTTTACCAATAAATCTCAGTGGGAATACCGGAGTTTGTATTACGCTTCCAGGTACTCGATCCATTTCCAGAAGGGTAAAAGTAACTGGTCTATAAATGGAAACTGTGTAATCTTGGTGTTTATAACGCAATTTATATCCAAAGACTACTGACATCAAGGTTTCCCTCTTTTCTGAGAAACCATCCTCTTGTGTATTCATGATGGAAAACAGTGTTTGGTTTGTGAAATGGCAATTTCTGGATGCCTGTAATGTATATTTGAGGTGAGTAAGATTTGGAGTTATTGTTTGTGGTATTTGTGTCGGTAACAATTATATTTGAGGCATAAAATAAATAAGAAAGGGGCATTGCATTGTTCTGTTCAGGACTTGGACAAGATAATTTTATTGCCAGTTTAAGTTGCAGGGTAATAAAGAAGGAAGCATAAATCACCATTTCCTCCATTAAATAATCATTTATTCTGCAGTTAAAAGCAATTTATAAACAATATCACCGGCCCATCCAGTAAAATTATTTCCGAAATACTCTTTATATTGCTTGTTATCTGTGAAGCTGACCGTATAGGCGCTTGGTTTATTTAACTGGATAAGGTTTAGTTTGTCTGTCAATATTCAAGTGACTAGCATCAAGGTGAAATGTTCCTGGAAGTCCTTGAGTGAGAGATGGATCTGGGAGTCCGGAGATGTTAGTAAGTGAGAAGAAACATCGGGGAATTAAAATATATCGGCTGAGTGAAAAAGGAAAGAAGGAACTCCCATCAATCAGTTGAAGGTGAGGGTGGAACAGGGAGACAAGAGGAAAATCAGCTCCAAACTGCCACCCACTGGCCACATTCTGAATTGTATTGTAGTAGAGAGATCAGCAAATGGATTAGGATCGATGGACATCGGTCCATAATGTCAAAGGCTAATGCAGAAATATGAATAAAAAAGTGACAAGACAGCAGGGGCTTTGGAAGTGTATTTCTGCCATAATCCTAACTGCTGAATCTTAGTCAAAGTGTAGACATCCCTCTATCCCAATCCATCCACATTTATTTAGTTTGCCCCTGGGCTGATTCTAATTGCTGTAATCTGCCGGCAATTTTATTTTGTCTTGAGCTGCAGGTGACTGGTTAAACTTAACACAAACTTAACACAAACGTAAAACACATGAACAACTCCTGGTAAACTTAGACCGTTTAATACATTTAAAGACTTTTTTTTATACAGTTGAGGTACTTTGTACCTCCTACCAGTCTAATGTGCTTTTGTGACGGGCAAAGCGTTGCTGCAGAAGATTAAGGTACTCAGAGTTGGGGGTAAAGTGTTAGCGTGGATTGAGGATTGGCTATCCAACAGGAAGCAGAGAGTTGGAATAAATGGGTGCTTTTCTGGTTGGCAGTTGGTGACTAGTGGCGTGCCGCAGTGGTTGGTGCTGGGGCCTCAACTCTTTACCATATACATAGACGATCTGGAGGAGGGGACCGAGTGTAGGGTAACAAAGTTTGCGGATGACACAAAGATGAGTGGGAAAGCGAATTGCGTGGAGGACACAGAGTCTGCAGAGAGATTTGGATAGGCTAAGTGAGTGGGTGAGGATCTGGCAGATGGAGTATAACGTTGACAAGTGTAAGGTTATCCGCTTTGGAAGGAATAATAGTAAAATGGACTATTATTTAAATGGTGAAAAATTACAACATGCTACTGTGCAGAGGGACCTGGGGGTCCTTGTGCATGAATCACAAAAACTCAGTTTGCAGGTGCAGCAGGTGATCAAGAAGGCGAATGAAATGTTGGCCTTTATCGCGAAGGGGATGGAGTATAAAAGCAGAGGTCTTGCTGCAATTGTACAAGGTACTGGTGAGGCCGCAACTGGAGTACTGTGTGCAATTTTGGTCCCCTTATTTGCGGAAGGATATATTGGCCTTGGAGGGAGTACAGAGAAGGTTCACCCGATTGATATCGGAGATGAGGGGGTTAGCTTATGAGGAGAGATTGAGTAGATTGGGCCTGTACTCGTTGGAGTTTAGAAGGCTGAGGGGAGATCTTATAGAGACATACAAGATAATGAAGGGGCTCGACAGGATAGAGGCAGAGAGATTCTTTCCACTTAGAAAGGAAACAAGGACGAGAGGACACAGCCTCAAAATAAGGGGGAGTCAGTTTAGAACAAAGTTGAGGAGGAACTTCTCTCAGAGGGTAGTGAATCTCTGGAATTCTCTGCCCATTGAAGCAGTGGAGGCTACCTCGTTAAATATGTTTAAGTCACAGGTAGATAGATTTCTGATCAATAAGGGAATTAAGGGTTATGGGGAACGGGCGGGTAAGTGGAACTAAACCACTATCAGATCAGCCATGATCTTATTGAATGGCGGGGCAGGCTCGAGGGGCTAGATGGCCTACTCCTGCTCATATTTCGTTCTTAAAGCAATTTTACTCGGTGTGTTTCAGTTTTCCCCACTCAGAAACTAGTTATGCTGTCTCCAATCCGTTAATTCACCTGTCTGTAACTAGCCCCAAGTTCTGATTTGCAGCCTCTCCTATAATTCACTCCAGCGTTCTATTTTGAGAGCAATGAACCTTACAGTAGCATTCAGCTACGTAATTTTAATCCCCTTCCCCCAAAGCCAGTGGATTTGGTTTTGTGTGGTAGTTAACAATGCTAAACTTGAATCCAATCTGCCTTTAACAATTTTAATGGGGGAGGGAGGACAGACAACTAATGAAGACAGGTCAGTAGCTGGAATGTTTTAATGAGCCTGTCCACTGGTTCTATTTTTAACCGCAGCCAGCCAGGTTTCCCTGCCTCCTTAGCCCCGCCAGATCGGACTCTCCCTATCATCATTTCAACTCTGTGATCAGTCCCTGCTAACCTCCACTATCCAACAGATCCTACAGTTTTGCATTTCGACTGTCAGTTATAGCAGAGATCGCTTTTCCTGGTAGCCACCAATGTGATTGTAAAAGAAAAACTAACAATCTCAGGAATTATCGTCACTTGAATTGTAGCGATTGTTGCAATGTCGAAAATTGCAGCAGCCAATTTGTACACAGCAAGCTCCCACAAACAGCAATGTAACAATGACCAGATCGTCTGATTTGATGGCGTTTGAGGTTTAGTGTGTCCTTGAAAACGCACCAAGTCAGTTCGTTCGCACACGTACAAAAGTGCCAATTCCTGTACCCACTGAGGTTATTCATGAAGGCTGTCCTTCTCAACCTTATCCCTCGTCTGAGGTGTGGTGATCCTCGTATTAAATCAGCACCACTCAGCTCTCCCTCAAAGAGCAGCCTATGGATCACCTGATGACTTTACCTTCCCATCAGACTCACCCCATCTGCACTCCGTGCAACTGTCAGTTCTATGCAATCCAAGATTTTGCGTTGGTGCAGTACAGGCAACTGTCCAGTGCTTTCGTTCATCAGTAGAGCTATTAGCTTCTATACATAGTTTTACCATGCTAATATTGTAAGCTTGTCCCCAATGGCAGTCCAAAGGTGTTGGAGGTAACAATTGGCCCTCAGAAGTTTTACAGTTGCTGCCAAGTGTGCAGGTGTTAGCTGATATAAGCTGAAAGGCAACAGGCACTTTCTGTGGAAACTGGCCAGTAAAATACAAGTAGAATGAAAACAGAAAATGCTGAAGACGCTCAGCAGGTCAGGCAGCTTCTGTAGAGAGAGAAAGAGTCAATTCCATCAGAA
The DNA here is from genome assembly GCF_964213995.1 of Mustelus asterias. Taxonomy (NCBI): domain Eukaryota; kingdom Metazoa; phylum Chordata; class Chondrichthyes; order Carcharhiniformes; family Triakidae; genus Mustelus; species Mustelus asterias. Next base: position 3,007,821 of record NC_135801.1, on the reverse strand, counting down.
GAATTCTGAAAGCTGAAGCATTTGGGAAATACTCTGGGGTCAGGTGACATGTTTGGAAAAGCGGAAAGTAACTGATCAGTGTTTGATGGGAAATTTGAGCAGGAGGCCATTTGGCTTTTCAAGCCCCGTTCTACAACATTCAGCAATAAAAAGAGATTTTGGCCTCCAGCGTCTTGGAAGTATTAGGTGCAACATGAGAAAAAGTCTTTGATTAACATTATTATTTTAAGTCTCTCTTTATATTCATTTTTGCTGTATGATTTACAGGGAGATAAGATCAACAGACGGGTAAGTTATTTGGCACAGAGACCATTTGCTTGTTGCAGCAGGGTTCTTTTCTCTTGCCTTGAATTGAGCTATATTCTCTAACTGCATTGAGTGATTGAAGCACTGTCCTGGGTTTCTGTGTTTTATGTTTAGGTTGTTTGGGCTCTATGTAACCTGGGAGTTTACACTGAATTTCTTTGTGTACTTACGAGCTAGCAAGATTGTAAGAAAGAGGACTTATGTTCTCACTGATCTCCCTTTCCTCAAGGGGGCAGTGTGCAATAAGAAATGAGGGTTTTTCCCCAATGTCAAAAGGGTTATTGGATGATGGATCACAGGGCTGTGCAGGAAAGTGTGCAGTCTGGGCTAAATTGGACACACCTTACAAAGGCATGACATGCCAAATCACCCTCTTCTGCTGCACGGCCCGATCCTGTGGGCCATGGATATTACCTTTCTCCCACCAACCCTCACCCCCTGCCTCCTGCGTACCAGACATGTATCTAAGCCTCATTTATCCTTATGCTCCTGTACAGCTAGACAAAATCAACACCATTGCCCACATACTGTATCTAAACGTGCAACAGCCCTGTGTATCATGCACTTGCATTCAGACTAAACCATACGGTGATTTAATAATGGCAACTTAACACTAACATGATGTAGATTTTTGGTGTTAGTCTTTCCTCTTGTTTGTGCTGCTTGTTCACTCAAGGTGCCTATTTGCAATCTAAATGTAACCACGTCACTTATTACTAAACTCCGGTCTTTTGCTTTTTTCCAATTCCCAGCACAGACTGGCCACCATCGGGTGCACACTGGGCAGATTCACTCAGTGGCTGTTGTGGGGAATGAAAGTGGGTTGCACTGTCCTTGAGGTTAATGCATGTTAGAGTAGTTGACAGGAACAATTCTCTGCGACCCATCATATAATTGACATGCAGGTGCTTGATACAAATATGTAGCACAAAAAAAACTTGGAAAATATTGCATTCCTGCAGCACTAACATCCCACTCAAGGCCATTTTTGCAGATTTTTAAGGCTAATTTATTTCCTTGTTCCCTGTGGCTGGGCATGCAATTGTATTGGCAAAATCATAGCTAATTTCAGTGCAGCATTTTGAGGAGTCTGTGTCTTGCTGTGAACAGATCTTTGGTGGCTGAATGTCAGTTGGGTATGTGCTTGTGCTACAACCTTCTCTCCTGGGGAGTGGGTGGTTGGCAGATTTGTCGCTGCTTGTAGTTGGCATTGATGGTTACCTGACTTGCGAAACATTGCTGCTTCAAATTGGTGAACGCCAGTTTTAAGATATTCAGCTACTGCCCTGCTTGGATATTCACGCCTCTGGGAATGAATGGTCGTGCTGCTTCAGTCCTCTCCTGTGATGTATTCGACTTTTAAAAATTGCAGGAAAATATGAAAGAAGTTATTGATTTTAAGATTGGTGTGTTAGACAACTAAACTTGGAATGTCAGTAACACTGCGGGAAAATCTGGACCATGAAATTTGGGTTTAATTGTCAAAAAGAGAAATCTGTTCTACTATACAAAGTATAATTCTACACACCTCTCTTTGTAACTAGTTCAGACATTTCCAAGTACTTGAATACTCAATTGCAGAGCATTAATTTGTATGCTCAGTGTACTTTCGTATACAGTCTGCATATCATTCAAAGTAGCCTAATTCAAATGGTCTGATCTAGTCTGTTTCTCTAAAAATTCCTAATTTCCTGTATTGTTCACATGGCTGAATTCAAATCATTGAATAACTCCAAATTGCTTTTGTACAGAAAATAACTTTCAATCCTCGGGATTAGACTGCACAAGCCTGAGTTTATTAGAGAATCAATTTCCCTATTTCAGAGTCTTGACACTTAAAATATTTTGGTCTGATATTAATTCTGTTGTTTGGGTGAAGGGAAACAAATGGCTTGACTCAGGACCAAGATGCTGCTGTTTGCTGGCAAAATGGAATTTTTATCCTGCGAGAATTAAATTCACAGCCATGTCTAGACACGTTTATCAGTGCTGTTATATAACCATGCCATCATTTCTCTTGTATCAACAGATGTGGGGTAAACACATTCACTCTGAGTGCGCATAGAGAAAATGGGCAAGGCTTAGTGAGGGGGAAAAAACATTGCTCCAGAAAATGTTTGTTTTCAGGTTGCCTCATGTTTCACCATTAGAATATTTCAGTTTAACTTGTGCCAAATTCGGGGAGGCATTATCAGTTGCGTCATATTTAAATATTTATAAGAAACTCAATATATGTGATAATCTATCACCACCTGGTTCTGAGATTTCTTAAGAAGGTTTTCTCTGTCCCGGGAGCTGATGGTCAGCTTTGTGGTGACATGTAAAGTGTGCACCGTTGAACATTGTGGTTTCATACAAAATAACCGCTGCAAACATTGTGCAATTTAATGTTAGAGTTGACAATTACATAAAATAAAGAGTCTTCCTTTTAAGATAGAGACGAGGATTTTTTCCCCTGAGGGTTGTTCGTCTGTGAATTCTCTTTCCCAGAAAGCAGTAGAGGCTGGGTGATTGAATTTATTCAAGGCTGAGTTCGTCAGATTATTACAAAGAAAAGTACAGCACAGAGACAGGCCCATCAGCCCTCCAAGCCCATGCCAATCATGATGCTGCAACGAAACTAAAAAAAACCTTCTGCCCTTACTCGGTCCGTATCCCTCTATTCCCTCCCTATTCATGGACCCATCCAGATGCCTCTTAAATGTTGCTAACATTCCTGCTTCCACCACCTCCTCTGGCAGTGCGTTCCAGACACCCACCACTCTCTGCTTGAAAAACTTCCCCCTCACATCTCCCTTAAACTTTCCCCCTCTCACCTTGAACCTGTGCCCACTTGTAACTGACACTTCCACCCTGGGAAAAAGCTTCTGGCTATCCACCCCTCTCAATTTTGTAGACCTCGATCAGGTCTCCCCCTCAGCCTCTGTCTTTCTAGTGAAAACAATCCTAGTTTATTCAATCTCTCCCCATAGCCAACGCCCTCGAGACCCGGCAACATCCTGGTGAACCTTCTTTGCACTCTCTCCAAAGCTTCCATGTCCTTCTGGTCGTGTGGTGACCAGAACTGCACGCAATACTCCAAATGCAGCCTAACCAAGGTTTTGTATCGCTGCAACATGATTTGCCAACTCTTGTACTCAATGCCCCGGCTGATGAAGGCAAGCATGCCGTACGCTTTCTTAATCACCTTGTCCACCTGTGCTGCCACTTTTAGGGAACTGTGGACCTGCACGCCCGATCCCTCTATATGTTAATGTTCCTGAGGGTTCTGCCTTAGTGTAATTTACACCTAAATTTGATCCTCCAAAATGCATCATCTCGCATTTGTCCGGGTTAAACTCCATCTGCCATTTCTGTGCCCAAGTCTCCAATCTATCTCTATCCTGTTGTATCCTCTGACAATCCCGGCACTATCAGCAACTCCACCAATCTTCATGTCATCTGCAAACTTACTAATCAGACCACCCACATTTTCCTCCAGATCATTTTATATATATACTACAAACAACAGAGGTCCCGGCACTGATCCCTGCGGAACACCACTAGCTACAGATCTCCATTCTGAAAAACACACTTCCATCGCTACACTCTGTGTTCTATAACCTAGGCACAGTAAGAAGTCTCACAACACCAGGTTAAAGTCCAACAGGTTTATTTGGTAGCAAATACCATAAGCTTTCAGAGCAATGCTCCTTCGTCAGACAACCTAGACAGTTCTGCATCCATCTAACCAGCCGCACCCATGTGATTTTAATTTTTGTACCAGTCTGCCATGTGAGACCTTGTCAAATGCCTTACTAAAGTCCATATAAACGACATTATTGATAGACAACTCAACTGAGGGTTATGGGGTCAGATGCAAAGTAGAGTTGAGACCACAACCAGATTGGCCATGATCTGATCAAACACCCGGCTAGGCACGTTACAGCCTTCCAGTCTCAACATCAAATTCAACAACTTCAGATGATTAGCTCTACCCCACCTCATCCCCTTTGTTTTCATTTTATTTAATTTTTAACTGTTCTCTACCTTTTATTTCTTGTATTGTTTTTCTTTATTTTTCTTCCCCCCACTCTTTTCCCCTATTTTATCCCCCCGTTTCTTATTTTTCTCCCTTTTGCTTCCCCTTTCCCCAATTTTCTGTTATCTTACCTCCCTCCCACCCATCTCTCCCTCCCCCCACATCTTCATCTGTTGCAGTTTACCCTCTGATTCCAGCTTCTCTGCCGTTTGGCCATTCACACCTACTCTCTCCATGGGCTGCCATTAGCACCTCTTAGTCTTTCCCCTTGTTTTTGTGGCTATGATTCATCTTTCATTCCCTCACCCTACACTATAAATATCTCCCACTTTCTGTGTCTTTTAGCTTTGTCAAAGGGTCATCTGGACTTGAAACGTCAGCTCTTTTCTCTTCTTACAGATGCTGCCAGATCTGCTGAGATTTTCCAGCATTTTCTCATTTGGTTTCAGATTCCAGCATCCGTAGTAATTTGCTTTTAAACAGCAGTCTTGTAGGCCCAATCCTGCTCCTGGGTCATATGTTCCTATAAGTGTCAATTGACTAATTCAAGGTCTTGTAACCTGTTCTTGGACTCTCTGAATTTTATGACGGGCTCTCAATTTTGGAACTGCAGCAATTTAAGTCGTAAAGCATTAGAATGAACTTTCCTCATCAAAAGAACAGAAACAGGAATGAAAAAAAAATGTTTGAAAGATAGAGGCTGGGGCTCTTTTCTTTGTAAGAAGTCTCACAACACCGGGTTAAAGTCCAACAGGTTCATTTGGTGGCAGAGGCCAACAGCTTTCGGAGCGCTGCTCCTTCATCAGGTAAGTGGGAGTTCTGTTCACAAACAGGGCATATAAAGATAGCAAAATCTCACGAACTGTCCTGGCTGGAGACAATACACATCTTTTTAACCTGTGCTTAACCCTCTCTCCACTCACATTGTCTGTACCTTTCAGACTTGATTACCTGTAAAGACTCGCATTCTAACCATTATTTCATGAATTGAGTTTGTGTCTTTATATGCCCTGTTTGTGAACAGAACTCCCACTCACCTGATGAAGGAGCAGCGTTCCGAAAGCTTGTGGCTTGTGTTACCAAATAAACCTGTTGGACTTTAACCTGGTGTTGTGAGACTTCTTACTGTGTTTACCCCAATCCAACACCGGCATCTCCACATCATGGCTCTTTTCTTTAAGATGGAGCAAACTGAGGGGTAGCCTGATAGATGTCTTTAAGATCTTGAAAATGTTTGATGGGGCCGATCAAAAATACATATTTGTGCTTGTGGGGGTGTCAAAAACCAAAGGTTCTAAATATAAGATGGTCAAAAGGGAATTCAGGGAAAACTTCTTTACCCAGGGGGTGGTGAGAATGTGGAACTCACTACACAGTGAGTGGGTTGAGGTGATTAATATAGATCCATTTCAGGGCAAGTTGGACAAAGGATTAGAAGGGTATGTTGGTGGGGATTGATAAACTATGATGGGAGGAAGCTCGTGTAGCATCACCAGCATGGACCAGTTGGGCTGCGTGCCCTGCTTGTGTTCAATCAACTTTACTCTATTGATGATATCATCATGCAGTGGGATTCTCATCAATTCCAGCACTTATTGCTACTTGGATCATCCTTTTGTAACAGTTTTGTGCTGCACAACTGAATCTTTCATCTCAACAATGACGTAGTTATATAGCGTCTCTAATATATATAGCAAGATGTCCAAGGTGCTTGAGTAACAGTAATTTCCATTTAAGTAACCCTTTCAATGCTGTGGTGTAAATAAGATGGCTTGGTGGAACAAGACCTGTATGAGAACACTTGCCTCAGCAATTGTAAACACTTTCAATCCACTGGCTGGGTGTAAGACAGGTGTTGGTGTCCAAAGCCCTTCCCCTCTTATATGAACATGGTCGAGAAAGGAGAGAAAAACTCATTAAATGCACCAGAAGATTAGAATAGTCCGAAGCAGAAATAGAAATTATTTTGTTTACCAAGCAAGTGGATCCACTGATATTCCAATGATTAGATTGGGTTATTAGTCTGTTATTGTGTAAAGGTAACCTGCTTATAACTGGTGTTTTGTATGTTCACATGCTATTTGTATGTGGTGTGCCTTTACTCTTTCTCAGTCCACGTGTACGAGCAGAAAAACGCAATTTTCTGATTGTCAAAAAGTTGTGGTAAGAAGTCTCACAACACCAGGTTAAAGTCCAACAGGTTTATTTGGTAGCAAATACCATAAGCTTTCGGAGCACTGCTCCTTTGTCAGATGGAGTTCCACTCCATCTGACGAAGGAGCAGTGCTCCGAAAGCTTATGGTATTTGCTAACAAATAAACCTGTTGGACTTTAACCTGGTGTTGTGAGACTTCTTACTGTGTTCACCCCAGTCCAACGCCGGCATCTCCACATCAAAAGTTGTGGTTACAGCCCTGGGTTACACTATTGTCCAGTTAGATACTGGGCAAATGGGTACAACCCTGTGTGCAAGACCATGAGAGGAGTGCTGCAGCTGCATATTCAGAAAATATCTAAAACTAGAGCCAAACCTACGACAGATATCCTTTCTTTAACTTGTGTGCAGTTTAGATTTCATGGGTTTTAACCAGACCAGCATAATTGTTTTCATAGCTTTGCTTTATCCTATGGTACTAAATATTATAAAATTATAATCTGTTGTATTACAGACTGCCTGACAGACCCAATTAACAGCTCAAACTTTCACCTGAAATTTGGAAACTAAATATAACCATCTCATTGCTAACGTTTTGCTGTTCAAATTCAGGGAAGCAAGGTACAGACACGGGTTGGCCTGCTGATGTTGCTGTCTACGTGGATGACTAACTGCCCCATCGCTGTCACTCACTTCTTGCACAACCAGACCAATGTCCCTTTCGTATCCTTTTGTGCGCTGTTTTCAAGAGTTGGAACCAACAGTCAGTTGGTCTCTTTAGGATAAATATAGATGATGGAGCAGTAATGGAAGGACAGTTCCCTTCAGCTGTGCACTGCATGTAGTTACATGCATGCCACTTTGAGTGTTTTTCATTAGATTTTTCAAGGTTGTACTTGTGTTTCCTGTGCTGTACTGTTCTTTGTATAGGAGATGAATGAGTTCCGAGAGGATGATACTTTCTTTGTGTATTTCAGTTTTATTTTGAGCTTGTACTCTGTTATCTCAGAGTCATATCCCTATTTCTTTGGCCACATATTTCTCATTGCTTTGTTTGTGTTTTTCAGTTCTCATTCAATAGAAAGATGTTGCAATGTGCATTAAAAATAGATGGTAACAATGAAGATGTTTAATCAGAAAACACACTATATTTACTAAAAAGAAATGCTTCCTGAATAAACACTCCATCCCATTGCCACTTTTACTTTTCTAACCTCTTTATTTCCAAGTTGCCGGTTTTAAGATTGGCCTTGACAACATCCTTCAGTTAACTGCACAGATATCAGAGAACCTTGGGGAAGAAGAACAACTCGTGCAAGGTCTCTGTGCCCTTCTCTTGGGCATCTGTATCTACTACAATGAGAACTCACTGGAGAACTACACTAAGTAAGTCATTCCACAATCCTTGAGTACAGAACAAGTTCAAGGAACATGCCCAGTTGCAAACAGCATGGTTGTTTAAAAAAAAAATTGGAGCAAAATGTTGCCACCTGAAGAGGTTGATTTGATTTGGGAAAGTTTACAAATGCAGTTAATGTTGAAAACTTCTTTGATTTTTTTCCTCGCTGTGAATTATCAAATGAGAAGATTGGGGTTGGTTGGACACTTTAGAAAGCAAGAAATGTGTTGTGATAAATACTCTGGGTTGGCTAACCCCAAGTTGCCATGTCCCTCATCCCCACCCACCCCATCCCAAACTGCATTCCAAATTTTCTTTATCTAGATCTGTGATTTGCTGCCTAATGCAGCACTATCTCATCTTCATTTTTCTTGAGCATTTGAGTGCAAAGATTATTCAGCCTTTTAACATCCTCCACCTGCATTGCCCATTTTGTAGACTGAGTTTAGTATTCATGTTAGTAATCCCCAAGATCCAGATATTGGAATGAAACCATAAAACCTCAGCAGTCTTGCTGATTGCTGCATGTTGAACCCTGGACGATTGGCGATTGGAGATGACTGAGAAAGCCGATACATCTCAGAGATTCCCTGAGAGACTGGCGTTTCCACTTTTCTGATCTTCATTGTCTCCTCCATCTTCGTATTGATAGTGTTGAGTTATTGCTCGCTTCAGAAGAACTTCCTGAAAAACTCTTCTAGGCCTCCAATATTTTCTTCTGGGACAATGTCAACAAAATCCAGATATATAATCTAATGGTCTTTGATGCTTCTGGTATCTTCTCCATCCCATAGAATCCAATCAATTCCAGTCTCAAAGCGAAAGCAGCCAAGTTTAGTTTCTATTATTTCAAACTAGCCCGAGTGTGGACTGGCAGACCGGGGAGACACTAGATCATCCCGCCCAAGGAGAAAGCCACTACCTCCATGTAAAAATCCCTCCCCCCTCACCAATTGTGTTTCCTGCCTTTGTCCTATTTTTGTCTAGATTTTTAAAAAATATATCTTCATTGAAGATTTTTCATTTTCTACAAATAATGGAACAGGCCCTCAGAATGGTACAGTATAGTATGACCATTCTCATGTGAATCTAAGGTGGGAGTGCAGCATGATCATTTTATATGTAGGGAGAGACAGAGTAAAACCTTTGGCATCCCAATAAATCGCCAACCCATCTATAGCACACTTCTGAAAGATCTGAATAATGTTCAGTGACTCCTGACATTAAATGAGTTTTGACCCTTGATTAAACCCATTCTGATCACCCTGGATGATGATAAGAAGGACTTTCTCTAGGTGCATCGCTAGAATCTACAACAGTCAGCATTTAACAAAGAAATCGGCTTATACGAAGCACACTGCTCAGGATTCTTGCCTGGTTTTAGGATTAAGGAAATATTCGCTTCACAAAGTGACTGTGGTAGCAAACCTATTTCAAATGGATGATTGTACATACCAATTAAAGGATCTATTAGCAAGTCCTTAAATTTGTTGTAAAATTCACACCCAAAACCATGGGGCCTGGACACCTTGCCGAATCGAAGCTCCTTTATGGTAGAAGCCATCTCCTCCCCATTAACATCCCCAGGCCCAGCCTTCCTATCTCCCCTGGAGTTCAACACTGAAGCAATCACCCGAGAGTCTGACTTGCTAATAAGACAAGCCAAATATCTACTTGGCTTATTCCCAAATTCATACAACTTCTGTTTAGCAAACAAGCTCTTTTCAGCATGTTGAGTTAACGAGGAGTCTATGCCACCCTAATTTCCTTCAACGTTGCATGCTTAGGATTCTTACTGTACTCCGTCTCTAACTCAGCCAGCCAGATTTCCAACTGGCGCTCTTGCTCTAGCAACTTGTGCCTCTTAGTTTTATATGAAATGACCAAACCTCTAGCAAAGGCCTTGCAAGTCTCCCAAAGGATTGAGGGACTTGCATCAGAAAGAGTGTAATTGAGTGTAACCGAGTAAAAAGTATCTAATTTGGCCCTAAAGTAAGAAATGGAATTATGGTCCTTGAGCAGAGGCTCATTACTTGAGGGTGGACAGCCTTGAAAAAAAATTCTAAAAAGCCTGGAGTGTGATCACAATACTATCTATGGTACAGGATGCTACCGAATGTAGAATCGCCTTTGGCAGATTATGTATGAGCTGTGCATCAGGATAAAAGGATTTGAAATGAATAGTGCAAGTGCTCACAGAAACAATTATTCACGCACTCACATCACTTAATCCCCCCCAAAGTCTAGATTATTGATCATTTTTGGAGTGCATAAAGGGTTGGGAAACAGTCCAGAAGTGGACTCATTAAACACCCTAATGTATTTATAGAACCTATTAGGCTTCTGAAATTCCTGCTCTCTCGTTATCCTTCTCAGAATGATAATCTGGCTATTTTAAGTGGTGCTCTTGGTATTAACTACATGATAAGTTCAACTTATTCCTCTCTTCATACAGGGAAAAGCTAAAACAACTCATTGAGAAGAGAATTGGGAAAGAAATTTTCATTGAGAAGTTGGCCTACATCAGCAAGCACGAGCTGTACTCTCGAGCTGGTCAGAAACCCCAGCCCAGCTACAACAGCCCAGAGCAAATGCTGTTTGACCACGAGTTCACCAAATTAGTTAAAGAATTAGAAGGTAAGCTTGGCTAACTTCATTACACTGTTAACAATATGAAACTGTTCAACACTGCACTTTCATTTTGTGTATAATCTCTCCCTCTGTCCACTGTCCCATTGCCCCTCAACAAATATTGCAATTTCTGTTTCCATCAGTTCTTATAACAAAAGCTGTCCAAAAATCCAGTGAGGATGAGAAAAAGGAAGAGGAAGTGAAGAAGTCTTTGGAGCAACATGACAGTATAGTCAATCAGTACAAGGAACTTATCCGTGAACAGGTAACAACTTTACACAGATTTAAACAACAGGGTTGAAGACCGTCTGAAGTTTTGCTTTTATTCAATTGTGGGATGTGAGTGTTGCTAGTTATTGTCCATCCCTAATTGCCCTTGAGAAGGTGGTGGTGAGCTGCCGCCTGCCTGAACTGCCACAGTTCCTGTGGTGTAGGTACTAGCACAGTGCTGTTAGGGAGGAAAATTCAGGATTTTGAACCAGCGACAGTGAAAGAATAGTGATTTCCATGTAGCAGATTACCTTGCCTGAAGATATTTGTGAACCTGATGGGTTTTTAAAAAAATAGTCATCAATTCCAGATTTTTATTGATTGAAATTGAATTCAAATTCCACCAATTGGGGTTCAAACCCAGGGGGGTATTTCTGATCCATTGACAATACCACTGCGCCATCACCTCCCCTTCCTGCTGGGAAACTGTACGGAAATACTGTGCCTTTTGGCAGCTCTTCATAGACTCAGTTGCGTGCTGGTGTTCCAGGATGGAATCGGCAGTGAGGACATTGTATGGGGACCTGAAAGCAGAATATTTTTCATAAGCAGCAGTTTTCAGTGGCAGAAAGCTCCATTACCAAAGGGCACGGAAAGAAGAGAATTAACAAAAGAACCAGAAGCAACAGGAGGAAAAACCTTTTATGCCGAAAGTGGTTAAGATTTCAAATACACTGCTTGAAAGTGTGGGGGAAGCAGATTCATAATAACTTTCAAATGAAGTTGAATAAGTTCTTGAAGGGAAAACATTTCTTTGATTATGGAGAAAGAGCAAGACAAGTGGGGCTTGTAGATAGCTCTGCCAAAAAGTTGGCAAGATACAATGGGCTGAACAGCCTTCTGTGTTGTATGATTCTATGCTATAAACCTTGACCTTTCATTGCAATACAGGATATGCAGCTGAATGAATTGAAGAAACAAGTAACTACCTTAACTAATCAGAATGAGCAGAGTCAAACAACTATAACACAGCAGACATCCCAGATTCAGCAGTTGCGGGACCAGTACAACCTTCTCAAAGTTCAAGGTATGGCGCAGTGTGAAACAATCCCATTAACTTTCCTCTTTTTAATATCCAAGGCATGCACAGTTGTCCAAAGTGCAGATTTTCAGGAATGCAAGAGGACAATTACAATGTAACTTGGTTTTGCTCCCTCTCCCTTCAGTCTCTACAGATTTGTAAGCCGTTGTTGCAAAGCACTTCAAAGGAAGGTTGCTTACGTAGAACAGTACAGCACAGTACAGGCCCTTCGGCCCTCGATGTTGTGCCGAGTTTTGTCCGAAACCAAGATCACGCTATCCCACTCCCTATCATTCTGGTGTGCTCCATGTGCCTATCCAATAACCGCTTGAAAGTTCTTAAAGTGTCCGACTCCACTATCACAGGAGGCAGTCCATTCCACACCCCAACCACTCTCTGATAAAGAACCTACCTCGGACATCCCTCCTATATCTCCCACCATGAACCTTATAGTTATGCCCCCTAGTAACAGCTACATCCACCCGAGGAAATAGTCTCTGAACGTCCACTCTATCTATCCCCCTCATCATCTTATAAACCCTCATATTTACAACTAATTTTTGGAATTAGTTGAATCCGCAGCAGATGGAATACATGTTAATCAACAGACTTAAAGTATGATTCTTTTTGGAAAGGATTATTAATGATATTATGGAGATTTCGCAGTGAATTCTTCTGCTTTTGCATTTGGCAATAGAGTTATGGGTACATTTTGAAAACCATTTTTAGCATTCTGTAAGTAATTGCCCTGGAAGCTAGAAGAGGATCCACTGTTTACAGTCTTTCATCATTTGGGAACAGCAAGCTGGTTAGACTGCCACCCCTTTCCTCCAAAGAAAAAGCGGCTTTTAGAATTGTCTGACCATTCAGTGGGAATATTTTTATCTTACCGGAGTGGTATTATTTTCTCTGCATTTTTGAGCCACAGTATTTTTTCTTAACTTTTTAAAAATCCTAATATCCATTTTCAAGTTGAGCCCTGATGAAAAGAAAACAAAACCACTGCCACAGAGGCAGAAACTGAGCTGCTTCTCCACATCCAAGCACGGTGAAGTTAGTAATTTGAAGCTTAATTGGTGCAGGAGAAAGAAAAAGTGGCAAATAAAAATCAGGCCATTTGTAAACTTCAAAGGGCGGTTGGAATGTTTCAGTTTTTGTTAACGCATTGCAAAGTCCAGCTCCTGATTTCACTTACAAAATTACATTTTGTCCTTCTACGTTTTACTGGCAACTTGATATCCGTACATTCAAGTTATGTTGCAGGATGGAATTGCAGACCTTGCTTTGATTATTACATGTTCAGGAAGTCAGTGTGTGCTAATTCTGTTGCTTAGGTAAGCCCCTAGAGAGCCAACATCACATCCACAATGAGGCAGCACAGATCAATGGCATCCAGCCCAAGGCTGACGCAGAAGAAATTGGAAGGTTGCAAGAAGAGATCGAAAAGCTGAAGAAGCAGCACGATCAATTAGAAGGACAGCTGGCTGAAAAGGAATCCGTAATCGATAAACTGGTACAAAATATTTGACATTTTATCCTTTAGATACATCACTTCTCGGTGGCTTCTCGTTCAGGCTCTGGATCAGATAGCATGTGAGAATAGATCTGCAGCCAGAGCATCCTCCTCGGAGCAGTGATTACGTGTAGATGACAAACTGAGAATCAGCCATTTGTTCAATGGTATTTTTAGAGTTTTGCAGCATAGAAACAGGCCATGTGGTCCAACAGGTCTACCTCAGTGTTTATGCTATAAGCCTCCTTCCACCTTGATTCATCTTACCACATCTGCATATTCCTTCATCCCTCATGTCAATTCAGCTTTTTCTTATAAATTTGGATGTTATTTATCTGTTTCACCCTGTGATAGTGCATTCCACCTTCTCCCCACTTTCTGGCTTTAAAGAAAAGTTTCTCTTGAATTCCTTAGTGACTAATAAGTCCAATATTATAGGGTGGCATGATAGCACAGTGGTTAGCACTGCTGCCTCACAGTGCCAGGGACCCGGGTTCGGTTCCCGACTTGGGTCACTGTCTGTGTGGAGTCTGCACGTTCTCCCCGTGTCTGCGTGGGTTTCCTCCGGGTGCTCCGGTTTCCCCCTACAGTCCAAAGGACGTGCTAGTTCGGTACATTGGCCATGCTAAATTCTCCCTCTGTGTATCCGAACAGGCGCTGAAGTGTGGCGAATAGAGGATTTTCACAGCAACTTCATTGCAGTGTTAATGTAAGCCTTACTTGTGACACTAATAAATAAACTTTACGTTGTTTTACTTTTTAACTCCCCACAAGTGGAAGAGTCATTTACCCTATCAATCCATTTCATAATTTTAAACAACCTCTGTCAGGAAGGAAAAATCACCTCCGCATTTCTATTGAACAGAGGACCAGTCCTGATGGTCTTAAAGCTATTCACAGTTGCTGTTGTTGGGAGCCCTGTTCCATCATGCAGTTTACCCTTTGCTATCTTGACTGGAAGGCAGTTTCTTCATGCACGAGTCTGGACAGTTAGCAGAGAAAGTTGATGCTGATGGGAGGATGTGGAAAATCAGCTGACCATTTCTGTTCGTTCTTAATGTCTAAATATGTTCACGTACCAAGAAATCTTTGGTATTGGCAGGGCAAATTGATAAACATATGGGATACTTGGCTTTGTAAATAGGGAATTGAATATGAAGACAAGGAAGTTATTGGTAAACCGCTACAAATCACTAGTGAGGTCTCACCTGGGACATTACATCCAATTCTGACACAGTTAAGGAAGGATGTCAGAGTCTTGGAGAATTAGCCCTAACACTAGCCACTGTTCCACTTGATGGAATGCCATACTTTTGCCTATTTTTCTTGATTGAGAGACTGTACTTTTTTTTTTAAAAAGGAGTTAACCAGATTCAAACCTGTTCCACCCTTCAATACGATCATGACTGATCTTCTGCCTTAACTCCATTTTCCTGCCCGCTCCTCATCCCTTGATTCCCCAAGAGACAGAAGAGATCTATCTGAGCCATGTTGTTTCTGTGGGCTATCGTTTCTGCTCTGAGTTGCAGGCTGACGTTTTGGCAACAGTGATTTGTTCATATACTTTGTGGATTTGAATTTGATTGCAGAAAGTACATTTTTAAGTACTTTCTGATTGTGTTTGAGTTTGATCAGTCTGCACCTATTAACACTGCATCATAGCTGTGTCTGGTAGAAAGTGCAAAGTGGATAAACTGAGCTCTCTGGTTTACCTGATTATAGAGGACTAATCAGACAACAGGAAATGCAGCTGAAGTCTGCACAGATGCTGCTGGTGAACAAACACAATTGTGCAAGGTAGGGTTTCTTCCCTATTTTATTTATAAATGCGCATGTTGTATACGGATTTTTAAACTCCTGAGGCCATGCCACTGAAATTAGGTTAGTGATCTTTCTAATCAAGTATATTAAACCAGTAAAATTCATTAATAGTTATTTCTTACACAAAGATCACTAAAGCTCTTTAGGGAATGTCGAATATTATGTATATTGTCAGTTAGGAACCATTTATTATTTTCCCTAAAAGTAGTAGGGTTGTGATTTAATTGCAGTTAACTGTGGCTGTTAAATTCATTTTTTTACCTATTCATTTTCTCAGCGTGAGTTGATTGCAGGAGCTGCACAAACAAGATTTCTTTTGCAAAATCTCAAGCTTTTGCTCTTTGATTCAAGATTTTTCAATATTCATTTCCTCTTTTACTCAGGATGTTCAATAACAACTAAGCAGCCAGGTGATCCGCTCTCAGTCCATCTTGTGAGCTGATTAGTGTGAGCCGTGTGTGAACAGTCTGTTGGTGACTTTCGTTCAGTCTCTGGAATTGGCCTTGGCCTTGATATTTTCAGATGGTATCTGGTGTTGAGTCACATCTCTAATCCACCCCTTAGTGCTCCATGGTAGGGGGTGCAACAGTGCACCAGATGTGGTAGCATACCAGTTGGAAGAAAGCCACATTCAGCAATACAAGTACATGAAGTATTTGCACAGGGTGGTATGTGGATTTTCTGAAAATTGGGAATCAAGCATGGTAATTACATTTTTGATATTCTGAAAATATTTAACAATTGGGCAATAAATACTGGCCAGCCAGCGATGCCCATGTCCCACAAATAAATTTTAAAAACCCATGAAATTCTCTTTGATCCATCTGAAAGAAGTGAGGGCCCATTTTTCAGCCTCATCATTTGGGGGAAATGTACAGTCAAGACCCCACAAGTTGTGCCGAACATATCCCTACCTTTTAGGCCTACCTATAACCCTCCATCCTATTAAGTCCCATGTACTCATCCAGGAGTCTCTTAAAAGACCCTATTGAGTTTGCCTCCACCACCACTGACGGCAGCCGATTCCACTCGCCCACCACCCTCTGTGTGAAAAACTTCCCCTGTACCTACCCCCCAGCACCTTAATCCTGTGTCCTCTCGTAGCAGCCATTTCCACCCTGGGAAAAAGCCTCTGAGAGTTCACCCAATCTATGCCTCTCAACATCTTATATACCTCTATTAGGTCTCCTCTCATCCTAAGTCTCCAAGGAGAAAAGACCGAGCTCCCTCAGCCTATCCTCATAAGGCATGCCACTCAATCCAGGCAACATCCTTGTAAATCTCCTCTGCACCCTTTCAATCTTTTCCACATCCTTCCTGTAATGAGGCGACCAGAACTGAGCACAGTACTCCAAGTGGGGCCTGACAAGGGTCTTATATAGCTGCATCATATCCCCGGACTCCTAAACTCAATCCCTCGATTGATAAAGGCCAGCACACCATACGCCTTCTTAACCACCTCCTCCTCCTGCGGGGCCGATTTTAGAGTCCTATGGACCCGGACCCCAAGGTCCTTCTGATCCTCTACCGTACTAAGAGTCTTTCCCTTTATATTGTACTCCTTCATTCCATTTGACCTGCCAAAATGGGCCACTACGCATTTATCTGGGTTGAAGTCCATCTGCCACTTCTCCGCCCAGTCTTGCATCCTATCTATGTCCCTCTGTAACTTCTGACATCTCTCCAGACTATCCACAACCCCACCAACCTTCGTGTCGTCGGCAAACTTACCAACCCATCCCTCCACTTCCTCATCCAGGTCATTTATGAAAATGACAAACAGCAAGGGTCCCAGAACAGATCCCTGAGGCACACCACTGGTGACCGACCTCCATTTAGAAAAAGAACCATCTATACCCACTCTCTGCCTCCTTTTGGGCAAGCCAGTTCTGGATCCACAGGGCAGCAGCCCCTTGGATCCCATGCCCTCTCACTTTTTCTAGAAGCCTTGCATGGGGGACCTTATTGAACGCCTTGCTAAAATCCATATAAACCACATCTACCGCCTTCCCTTCGTCAATGTGTTTAGTTACATTTTCGAAGAATTCCACCAGGCTCATACGGCACGATCTGCCTTTGACAAAGCCATGCTGAGTATTCTTGAGCATACTAAACCTCTCTAAATGCTCATAAATCTTGTCCCTCAGGATCTTCTCCATCAGCTTACCAACCACTGAGGTTAGACTCACCGGTCGGTAATTTCCTGGGCTATCCCTATTCCCCTTCTTGAAAATAGGAAGCACATCCGCAATCCTCCAATCCTCTGGCACCTCTCCCGTCTCCATCGACAACGCAAAGCTCATCGCCAGAGGCCCCGCAATCTCTTCCCTCGCCTCCCACAGTAACCTGGGGTACATTCCATCCGGTCCCAGAAGCCTCACTGCTAACATGCCCCACTGTGGTGATAGCATCTGCGCTAGTGGATGCCCGTGATGAGTGAATAGCGCTGGCATCGGAGAATTCCACAGGGATTTCCGCCGTGATATCGGCCAACGTCGCAGCGGAAGAATTGGGGAGAGGGGGACGCAACTCCTGTCGAGCTGAATGCATCAGGATTATTTCCTGCAACAAACATGGTTCAGTGCAAGTGAGGGATGAATGTCTGGGTAGCATGCCACTTTCTTGAGATATGGCATATGAAAGAAGGTTTTGCGGATGCACACTTCCATGTTGCAGGCCGACCTGGCATGCCTGCTCCAGTACACACTCCTCAAAGTGAGTGAGCAGACACAGTCGAAGGCCCCACTTCCGGTTTTCTCCTGCTGTCGGCAGTTATGGGCCATCTTATTCTGCGGGGCAGAAGGGGGATTGAAAGCCTAATGGCTGGGAGGGCCACGGGTGTCGGGCGTGGGTCGATTGGGTGGCATATGTCGGGACCGTGCCTCAGCAGGCAGGGGTTGTGATGGGTTGCCAGAGGTGTTGGAGGAAGTGGCTGGGGAGTCATGTGCTGGAAAGCCCAAGTGTGTCAGGGGGTGGATCGACCTGGACATTCCAGGTGCGGCATATGGGACTGATGTCAGGACTGGATGGATACTCGCCCTTCCTGCAAGAAGGAGGTCATTCATTTTCTTCACTGGTTGCCAGTCCTCTGTGCCAGTGCATGGACACTGAAAGCAACTGCTACGGCCTCCCAGACTGCAATGCTGGCCCGACCCGACCCCCTCGTTTGTCACCCATCTTGGGGGAAAAATATGGTCCACCTCTCCTCCACAGTATCCACCTTTTTTGGTAGATCCATCCATTTTGGTAGGAATAACAGCAAAAATGGATTATTATTTAAAAGGTAAAAAATTGCAGCTTGCTGCTGTACAGAGGGACCTGGGTGTCCTTGTGCAGGAATCTCAAGGAGTTGGTTTGCAGGTGCAGCAGGTAATTAAGAAGGCAAATGGAATTTTGTCCTTCATTGCGAGAGGGATGGAGTTTAAAAACAGCGAGGTTATGTTGCAGCTGTACAAGGTGCTGGTGAGGCCACACCTGGAGTACTGTGTACAGTTTTTGTCTCCTTACTTGAGAAAGGATATACTGGCACTGGAGGGGATGCAGAAGAGATTCACTTGGTTGATTCCGGAGTTGAGAGGATTGGCTTAAGAGGAGAGACTGTGTAGACTGGGGCTATACTCATTGGAATTAAGAAGAATGAGGGGAAATCTTATAGAAACATAGAAGATTATGAAGGGAATAGATAAGATAGAAGCAGGGAAGTTGTTTCCACTGGCGGGTGAAACTAGAACCCGGGGGCATAGCCTCAAAATAAGGGGGAGCAGATTTAGGACTGAGCTGAGGAGGAACTTTTTCACACAAAGGGTTGTGAATCTGTGGAATTCCCTGCCCAGTGAAGCAGTTGAGGCTGCCTCATTGAATGTTTTTAAGGCAAGGATAGATACATTTTTGACAGTAAAGGAATTAAGGGTTATGGTGAGCGGGCGGGTAAGTGGAGCTGAGTCCACAAAAAGATCAGCCATGATCTTATTGAATGGTGGAGCAGGCTCGAGGGACCAGATGGCCTACTCCTGCTCCTAGTTCTTATGTTCTTATACTATGTTCTTCCGCAGACAGTGGCATAGTTCATTGTGGTACCGTCTTCCTGGCGTGACGCCGCTTTGGGCAAGTCATGTACCCAGAGGATCCATGCCGGTCTTTCATTGTACAAAGTGTCAAAAAATTGCAGTCTGTGGCTCACTGAAAAAACTGGTGTGAATAACTCCCGTTTTCTTACTCGTTCAACATTTATAATTTGGTTGGAAGAATCGCACCAAACATTTTGAGTTCATAGACTGTCAGAACTGAGAGGGAGAATGTAGAAACTGCAACAATAAAGCAATTTTACGAAGAAAGGAACATGGTAAAAGAGACTAATGGAAATCCTGTCAGAGAGAAACTTCTTCAAGGAAGGATTTCCTGGTTCGGCATCTAGCCATTATTTGACATGGTGTGATTATGATAAAGCCACATGGCCAAGTAAATGCTTGTCCACTTTAACTGTGGGAATGATCACAAAGCCCAACTATGTACCTCGATTTTACCTTTCCAAATTTGAATTGTGAAATAAAAACAAAGAAAACGGCTTGTAATGTACAGCAGGCCCATTGCCCCTGGAAAGAGAGGGAAAAATAGAAGGTAACGTTGTGTGCAAACCCCTAACTTGGACTGTCTCAGGAGAGATCTTTTTGAACCGCTGGATAGGTCTTTTAGGAGCACTGCATTTGTGATTGGTTGGAGCAAGTGAATTAAGAGCATCTCACAAAGCTTTTATGTACCAGGAAAGGCAAGATCATGAATTCTGTACCATTGCCACAACATTATGAAGGACGTTGATTTGAGTGAGACTCTCTTTTCCCTCACCACCTTTACCGAGTATTGGCAGAAAGACCCAATCAAAACACTGAATTACACACACGATTTTTAAAAAACTAATCTCGTGTATTGCAATAGAAATTAATTCAGCAATTTCTAGAAATAACAGCCGCCACTGCAATTTTTAAAAGCACTATTGGCATTAATATGATTACATTTACGCATGTTCTAAAGACTTAGATACCTTAAACTCAAGTGCAGACACATGTTACAGAATTTAGCAAACCTTCAGACTGAGACCCAGAGAATCCAGTAAGAGAAACTTGCACACTCAGTTTTTCCATGAAAAGATTTTTGCTCAGTTAGGTATCGCCCTTTTGAGTTTTAGGTCTGGCTGTGCTTCTGAAATGGTGTACTCAGGGACTTGCCTGTGCATAGTTAATGTCAAATCTTCTGGTGGATTTGAAAGTACAGTAAGCGCCGCCTTCAGGTGAGTGAGAAGTTGTGTTCACAAACAGGACTTTAACCTGGTGTTGTGAGACTTCTTACTATGCTTGCCCCAGTCCAACGCCAGCATCCACATCATGGATTTGAAAGTCCCAGCACCATATTTAAACACCAGTCAAGCATACGCTCATCGCTCTGTCCAGTCCGCCTGTCTTCATCAGGCCGTGCAGGATGTCAGCAACCCAGAGGGAAAGGATTAGCAGCGCCAAGAAGAAGTCTGTTCCTTGATTCAGCCATCCACCACCCCAAGCCCATAACCTGCGAAGTGCTCATGTCCCATTTGGACCTCGACCCAATGCACCTGGAGTCTTTGTGCATCCTCTGTCAGCAAATAATGTGGTATCCCTTTGATCCCCTTATTTATGAGCTTTTTGTGTGGGGTTGGGGGGCGTCCAGCTTCCCCCTCCTCTGTCTTCCATTGTTTGTTGTCTTCATCCATCACCTCGCCCCTCTCTCGTCCTCTCCTTCCACATCACACTCCTTGTCTTTGGCAGCTCCGAGTATTCGTGCGATGTAATTGGCATTCACGCCACCAGCCAGAGGGAAGACAGACCTGCCATTATGAGCATTGCAATGTGATTTTGCGTTGGTGGGTTTCTGACTTTTTGGTTGCTGCTCGATTCTCTGCTCCCACCTGTCACAATGGGAGAATCCTGCCCAAATTTCTCCTGCTGAAAACGGGAATGCACCAGCATTGGTTGTGGAGTCGCTTGTTAAAATGTAGATCCTGTTTGAGTGCTATCTCTCTTTCACTAATGTCGTTAATTGATGTAAGGAGTTGCATTCAAAAAGTAAGGTAGCCGATGTACTGTTGATAAACTAACGTTTTCTTAACTGATAGTCTGCACTGAGTATCGATACCCCAGGCACATTGTCATGCGTAGAACCATTATAAAGGATTCAACAGTTCCAAATTAATCTGTAATTTAGATCAACGTCTGTTCAAAGTAGTTTTGTTTCTCTCATTGGGAATGAGGAGGTTTAGTATCTCGCAAACACCACTGAACAGTTTGCCAGCATGTGTTGCCTATCTTTAACACAATGGCAAAGCTAGATGCCCAGAAATTACAACTGTTGGTAGTAGGAATGTTAGAATTTTAGAAGACCTTCCATCAAAAACTGTTATGATTTGATTTATTATTGTCACATGTATTGGGATACAGTGAAAAGTATTTTCTTGCGCGCTATACAGACCAAGCATACCATTCATAGAGTACTTGGGGAGAAGGAAAGGAGAGGGTGCAGAATGTAGTGTTACAGTCAGCTAGGGTGTAGAGAAAGATCAACTTAATACAAGGTGGGTCCATTCAGGGTAGGGAATGGAGCTACCTCGGAAGGGAGGAAGCTGTTCTTGGATCTACGCCTAGTGCAGCAAAATTTAAAAATAAAGTATAATTGAAACTTTAAACTTTTTAACTTTCACTGTGAAGTTTATTTTCATTGCTACAAGCTGGTAAATAAGGGTGAAGGCAAAGCATTTTATGTGAATTAATTTGCAACAATTTAAACTTGTTCACTTTCACTTTGACACCCGATTTAAAGCCTATCGCTGTAGGAGAAGCAGCATCAGGGGATAATGACAGTGCTTCTGCATCAATGAAGATCTCTGAGCTCGAAAGCAGACTAGCAGCATTGGATGATGAAAATCAAAAGTTAAAGGTAGGTTATCGATTAGTCCATTCTGCCTATTTCTAGCCAGCTACTGAACTGTACAGCTTACAAATTAAAATATCTTTATTCTAAGTTGTTTGAATTGTGCAGAATGGTTGTGGTTTAATTTATAAATGTCATTTGTGTTGGGCTACTTTCTTATTCTAATGTGTCTCGTTTTAAACATCAAAGTGCATAAGCATCCAATTTCCACAAAGCAAAATTGGGTTTGCACTGAGACAGTATACTGCACATTCCTGTATGTTTGATTGCTGTATCCCACTTCATAATTCCAGTATGTGAACAGCATACAGTGGCTCACTCCACTTTTATAATAATTCTAACTGATCTGCGCATTCTGTATATACGACTACTGACTCATAATACATCAAAGATACACACACATCACATCAGAGTAACAACATGGAGCTGGCAAAATTCAGTTTTTAGTTCCACTTATTCTATTCTAGTCATTTTTCTGCCGTGGATGTAATACACAAACACTTTCACCACCCTGCACAAGAAAAAACTAACAGGAGTAAGAATATATTTTTTAAATTGGAAAAGTCCCAGGAGACAAGAGGATAACAAGCCAAAATGTTCCTAAAGTGTCTGACTCCACTATCACTGCAGGCAGTCCATTCCACATCCCAACCACTCTCTGCGTAAAGAACCTACCTCTGATATCCTTCCTATATCTCCCACCACGAACCCTATAGTTATGCCCCTTTGTAATAGCTCCATCCACCCGAGGAAATAGTCTTTGAATGTTCACTCTATCTATCCCCTTCATCATTTTATAAACCTCTATTAAGTCTCCCCTCAGCCTCCTCTGCTCCAGAGAGAACAGCCCTAGCTCCCTCAACCTTTCCTCATAAGACCTACCCTCCAAACCAGGCAGCATCCTGGTAAATCTCCTCTGCACTCTTTCCAGCGCTTCCACATCCTTCTTATAGTGAGGTGACCAGAACTGCACACAATATTCCAAATGTGGTCTCACCAAGGTCCTGTACAGTTGCAGCATAACCCCACGGCTCTTAAACTCCAACCCCCTGTTAATAAAAGCATGTAAGAACATGCTTACAACCCCCTGTTAATAAAAGCAATAAGAACATGTCCTCTCTCTGCCTGACCCCAAAAACCTAATGATGATCAGTGCAGGGAACGGGCTGCAAGTCTGAGGGCTAAGCCAGGTTTTAATTTATAAGCTTCATGTGGGATTATTCTGTTGAATTCATGTGTGCAGGATCAGGTACAACTCCTGACTGACGAGCAAAAGACCCTCAATCAGCAACTTGCCTCAACAAACAGCACGGTTGCCATTCTGGAAACTGACAAGAGGAAGCTCCAGCAAGAGGTGACGGAATCAAAGAAGGAACAGGATGATCTGTTGGTGCTTCTCGCAGACCAGGACCAGAAAATCTTTGGATTTAAGAATAAGCTCAAGGAGCTTGGAGAACCAGTATGTATGACGTAGCAGCATCAACATTTTAATGACTACATGGGGTTTTGCTATACTAGTTAATTTGGGTGTAGCACAAACTTTGTACATGTTTCATCTGGCCCTTCACTTAGGGCAGAAAATCTGAAATTGCTCTAATTAATGCTAAACAAGTAACATATTCAGGCTGATGCACGTTCCAAACACCAAAAACTTTAGTCACCTTAACTATTTAAATTTATTTAAGGTGTATTTATTAGTTTGCACTAAGCCAATTGCAAGTAAATTTGTTACTTTGATTCAGAAATTGAAGTTAAATGCCCTATGTGGTACGATTATAATCATAGAAATCATGAAACCCTACAGTACAGAAAGAGGCCATTCGGCCCATCGAGTCTGCACTGACCACAATCCCACCCAGGCCCTACCCCCATATCCCTACATATTTACCCACTAATCCCTCCAACCTACGCATCTCAGGACACGAAGGGCAATTTTTAGCATGGCCAATCAACCTAACCCGCACATCTTTGGACTGTGGGAGGAAACCGGAGGAAACCCATGCAGACATGAGGAGAATGTGCAAACTCCACACAGACAGTGACCCAAGTCGGGAATCGAACCCAGGTCCCTGGAGCTGTGAAGCAGCAGTGCTAACCACTGTGCTACCGTGCCGCCCCGGATATCATTAGAGTTGAGTAGAATTTTAGATGGTTGCAGCAGTTTGGAAGGGGTTTGATATGGTCATTTGCTGCAAGGAGAGAGGGAGGCCTGGGTATTTGTGCATAAATCTTTGAAGCCGGTAGGGCAAGTTATCTAAGTTAATAAAGCATATGGAATCTTTCGCTGTAAATAAATGGAGACACGGTGTATAAAATCCAGCAAGTTATGCCAAACCTTCTCAGACACAAGTGCAGCCCCAGCTGGAGTGTTGTGTCCAATTCTGGACACCACTCTTTAGGAAGGACATGAAGGTTTGGACAGAGTACAGAAGCTATTTCCCAATATGATTCCAGGGGTGAGAGTTACAATTACTTGAAGAGGCTGGAAAAGTTGGGGTTATTCTCCATAGGGCAAAGAAAGCTAATAGTGGATTTGATGGTAGTGTTTAAAATCATGAAGGTTGTATTGGAGCAAACGGAGAGAAACCCTTGCTCGTGGCTGCAAGTCTGATAACCAGTTGACACGGGTTTGAGTCAATTGGTAAAAGAACGCGAATCAATATGTAGTTACAATTTGATGTATACCGCCTGTTGGTCAATGCTAACTTTTGAATGGGATCTGGGCAGTCGCTTGAAGGAGAGAGAATGTCAGGGATCTAGGGTGAGAGTGGGGGAATGCTCTTCAAAATGCCAATCTCCTGTGCTGTGTATTCAATGATTCAATGAAGATGTTTCCACTTAGGGTGTCTGTAACTAACGAGTCACAAATGTATGATGGTCCACAATAAATCCAAGAGGGAACTCGGGAGAAACTTATTTTCCCAAAGTGTAGGGAGAATGTGGAACTTGCTACCACGGGGAGTGATTGAGGAGAATAGTGTGTGTATCAAAGGGGAAGCTGGATGCACACACAGAAAGGAATGGAAGAATATGGTGACAGGGTGAGATGAAGTTGGGTGGGAGCCGGCTTGTGTGGAGCCTGGACTTGCTGATCTAAATGGCGTAAACTTTAAATTTTGCATAATTGACATACAAATAAAAAGGCAGAGTGGTTAGTACTGCTGCCTCACAGCAACCAGGCACCCGGGTTCGATTCCAGCCTTGGGTGACAGTCCATGTGAAGTTTGCACATTCTCCCCATGTCTGTGTGGGTGTCAGAATCATAGAATCCCTACAGTGCAGAAAGAGGCCATTCAGCCCATCGAGCCTACACCGACGACAATCCTATCCAGGCCCTATCCCCTTAACCCACATATTTACCCTCTAACCTAAGCATCCCAGGACACTGAGGGGCAATTTAGCATGGCCAATGCACCTAACCTGCACATCTTTGGACTGTGGGAGGAAACCGGAGCACCCGGAGGAAACCCACGCAGACACGGGGAGAATGTGTAAACTCCACACAGACAGTGATCCTAGCTGGGAATGGAACCTGGGTCCCTGGCACTGTGAGGCAGCAGTGCTAACCACTGTGCCACCATGCTGCCCTTCCGAGTTCTCTGGTTTCCTCCCACATTTACCACGGCCAATCCACGGGTTGGGTGGATTGGCCATGGTAAATGTGCAGGGTTACAGGGATAGGGCAGAGGGGAGGGCCTGGATAACATGCTCTTTCAGAGAGTTGGTGCAGACTCGATGGACCAAATGGCCGCCTCCTGCACTGTGGGGATTATATGGTTCTAGTATGTCAGGCATAATTGTAAGAATATTAAATTTGAAAAAAGCACTTGAGTCTAGGAATTTGAAATTTAGTTGGCATATTAAGAAATTCCTATAGATTGATTCAGGTAAAAATCTTGGAGAATGATTTTGAGCTAATTTGCAGATGTGATTTGGCACCATGTGGAATGTTTTTACTGTAATATCAAATCTTTACTTTGTACCTATTGGGGTAATGTAGTCCGATGACGAACCATACCTATTGTTTTATACAGGTGGAAGATGAGGATGACCTAGAGTCTGCTGACCAAGAAGATGATGATGATGATGAACTGAGCTAATTGTATTACAGGCAGAACCAGGAAAAACAACGTCAAGATGGTCAAGGCTTCTATTACCACAAAATGCATAATGTAGAAGCAGAGTTAACAATGTTTTGTTTTTCTTTTGGAAAGGGTTTTTGAAATGAGTTTAAATGTATCTTCTACCAGTTAACGGAAGTTTGCTTACCAGGTAGGAGAGAAACTTTTAATTTTTAAGTATTAAAGTTTTAACAAAGCAAAGTTGTTTTTCTCAATTTAAGGGAAAAAATAAATGCAAGCATTCCCTCATGGTACACTAAGCAGCAACTCACTATCAGAGTGAAGAATAGCTCGCCAATTTTAGTCTACAGTTCTGCCTGTATAACATGCAGCATTATGGAAATCTAAACTCGCGCAATGTTGCAATATGTTGTATTTTTTTTTAGAGAATGCATTATTGTGGGAGGTTGCAGACCAACCTGGAGTTTAAAAGCAGCCCTTGAGAAAATGGCTAAGTGTCACATCAAGAATCCAAGCAACTAGATGTCCTGCACAACTCTCCTGTGACCAGAACAGATTGAACCTTAATCGCCAGTTATTTCATTGATTTACATAAACCTATGTATCCATCAAGTATGAGAGCAGTGTGTTGCTGGAGTGAAATGTGGGGCATCTATCTCACTGAGCTTTGCAGCGGTGCGAGGCATTGTGTCTTCAGTTTGGATCTATGGGCAGACCAGCATTGGGTAGCCTTTCTGCACTGAGGCCATGCGCTGGTAAACAGCTGAGCTGGTCATCACCCTGATTGGCATCAGTCTGTCATTCACAGAGGATCTAGTGTGCCTTTTCATTGTTCAAAAGCTATGTTCTGTCCCTCAAGTTCAGCAATGAATTGAAATATGTGCTGTGAAGTTAATAACTGAACAACATTTGAACAGTTTGGAATTACAGGTATTGCATTAAGGTGGATTATTATTTGCAGACAATGCCGCAGACAAAGGTTGATTATTACATTAGCTATATTGCTAATACAAGATCCTGTATGATTTATATAATTTATTGGCTATTATGCCAAAATTGGAATAAAATGAGATAGTAGACTTTATAGAAAAAGATTGTAATTGTGTTTTGGAAATAAAGTTCATATCTAGGAAATTTCAGGTAAATATTTTCACTATTTTCACACAGTGGAATTTTATACCATTCTGTCCTAATATGTTTTAACTAAATATTGATCAAATAATTGTTGTACATTGAATATCTGTGATTTATCAGAATGCTATTTACTTTTGGATCCAGCCAAGATTACAAGAGAAGTTTGAAATCTGGTCGAATTCCAAACTGAACACGACCTGAATAATTGTTTGGGGCTGAACTGCTGACTGTACATCTTGCCCATGTCTTTAAATCTAGTAATGAGTTCTGGCCTCCCGCGTGGCTCTGATTTCCATTGCTCCGACATTGGTAGCCGTGCCTCCAGCTGCCTGGGCCCTAATCTCTGGAGTCCCTCAAACCTCACTCTTCTCCTTCAAAACTTTTCTCTAAACCTATTTAATGTCTACACACCTATTTAATGATTACAGCACAGGAGGCAGCCATTCGGCCCATCATGTCTGTGCTGACTCTCTGAAGGAGTAATCCATCTTGTCATTCTCTTGCCGCCTTCCCATAGCCATGCACATTTATCCTTTCAGATAATGATCCAATTCTCTCCAATGCCTGGATTAAACCTGCTTCCACTACAATCGTACAGGTCTGAACCATTCACTGCATGAAAGTGTCTTTTTGTCGCTATTGCTTAATTGTTTTCCTAAAGAAAAATCCCAGCCTGATCTTGGAATCAAACTAATTATTTTTCTATCATTTTTGATTGCTGATGTCTTGGTAGAAAAAGAAAAAAATCTTCCTGGGCAAAATGTAAGTGGTTCAAATATTCAGTATACAGCTGGACTATTGTGTGGCAAGCAAAGGTTTAAAGTTTATTTTAGTGTCACAAGTAGGCTTACATTAACAGTGCAATGAAGTTACTGTGAACAGCCACCCTCTGGCACCTGTTCGGCAACACAGGGAAAATTTAGCATGGTCAATGCACCTAACCAACGCGTCTTTTGGACTGGGAGGAAACACAGACACAGGGAGAATGTGGAGTTGCACACAGCCAGAGACCCAAGCTGGGAATTCGAACCTGGGTTCTTGGTGCTGCGAGGCAGCAGTGTTAATCATTGTGCCACCGCGCTGCCCACTTGAGCAGTCCCAAACATTGTGTTTTGCAGTAGATAGAGCATTTGGGCAACTTGAGTTTCCACCTGAGCTAAGCAAACTGCTGTCTGCTGACATAGCCACAGGAATGAATTTGTAATACTTATTGCATTGAACATGACCTCAGTAAACATGTCTTTCGTCTAGACAAGAGGGAGTGCATCTTGTGACCAGCTGTTGGGAGAGGATAGGTGTTCCCATTCTTATAATTTACTCTTGAGCATCAGGTGTTACAACACTTAAATATATATTTAGAAGATGTATCTTTTTTGTGGGAGTATGTTTTTTTTCCTCCAGCAAACTCCGAAGTAAGTGGAATCTAAAGAGAATGTGATTTGTGAGGGATACAAGGAAGTGATCAGAGATGGTTGTCAGCAACTGAGACCATATGGGCAGAAAGACCAATAGGTGCAAAGTCGAGGGGGCAAAAGTGACTGAATCGGAGAGTTTCTTTGACAGAACTGTTAAAGAATGAGAGTAAACTCTGGAGGGAAATTTAGATTAATTAAAATGGAAGTGGAAATCTCAAGCATCCAGTCCTGCTGCTGTTTCTCCATATTGAAGGTGCTATGTAAATGCACAGTATTTTACACTATCTCTTCTGTATAAATAGGAATGAAACAATTATAGAAATGGATTACAAAAATGACATATAAAAAAGCAGCCTCTTGAAGTCTTCCACTTTATGCATTGATCTGAGTTGTTGGGGGTTGGCTTATTGGAGAGGCCCATGTGGACCTCCAGGTCCTATTGACAGTGATGTGGGTAGATGAGTTAGCTTCCACACTTGACAGCTAGATCCAGAACCCGACTGCTACAAATTTATTCAAATCGACCTCGCGCTGTCTCTATAGAATCCTACAGTGCAGAAGGAGGCCGTTTGGCCCATCGAGTCTGCACTGACCACAATCCCAGGTATTTACCCTATCCCCATAATCCCAGGTATTTAGCCTAGCTGGTCTCCCTGACACTTGGCATAGCCAATCCACCTAACCCGCACATCTTTGGACTGTGGACTCCGGTGGAAACCCACACAGACGTGGGGAGAATGTGCAAACTCGACACAGACAGTGACACGGGCACTGTGAGGCAGCAGTGCTAACAACTGTGCCATTGTGCATGTGTCAAGGCTCATATCCAAGATATCTGGGCCTGCATAGGTTTCAGACAGGACAGTGACTCTTTGTAGGTAATGGTGTTCTGTGACTCCTTGGGTTCTTTAATGCACTAAGTCTCTTGAACTATCACTGTCCAGATTCCAGAGATTCCTGTGCTTATGGCTCAGAAAAGCAAATGAACTCATGGCTTGTGAAAAGTGAGAGTATATTAGAATCATAGAATGCCTACAGTGCAAGAGGAGGTCATATGACCCATCAAACTGCACTGACAACAGTCCCACCCAGGCTTTGTATATATCCCTGTAACCTCATGTATTTACCCTACTAATCCCCCTGATATTAAGGTTCAATTTAGCATAGTCAATCCACCTAACCTGCACATCTTTGAACTGTAGGAGGAAACCCACGCCGAAACAGAGAGAATATGCAGATTCTGCTCAGATGGTCACCCAAGGCTGGAATGGAATTCGGGTCCCTTGGCACCATGAGGCAGCAGTGCTAACCACTGTGCCACCATGCTGCCCATTTAAGATGGTAGCGCCGAAACATGGTGGAAGATTGAAGGTAGACATATTGCATAAATAATACCATGCACAGTACCTTCCGAATAATATAAAAAAGGGGAAAGGGATGAATGGCAGAAGAGACTAAAAGATACAAAAAGTTTGAAGAAATCAGAATAATGCATCTTGGCCCAGTTTTTGCATCAACAGCAAAGTAACCCGACTCCCAACTGACCTTGAAGCAGACTGCCCACGAAGGTCTAGTGACCTTCAGGGAGTGAATTTCCCCTCGCCTCATCTTAACTCCCAAGTCAAGGGCATCTCTCCAATAGGGATGTCATTAAGCAGGGTAAGCGGCTATTCTGAAGAATTTTCACAACGATTTCGGAAACTGCACTGATTAAAATTTATACAAAGTGAAGAATGCAGAGTGAAATAACACTGGCAGGACGTGGCAGGTCTGGAAGCATCAGAGAGAGAAATGGTATTTTTCAAGTCCATGTGACTTCGTCATAGCTCTGTAGAAGTTGTACGCACTCCGTGCTCTTTCTCCTGTCTCCACCACACAGGCAGTGCAATCAGAGCCTAGCCACCTGCCGTATGAAGACATTTTTCCGTGTGTTGCTTTTTCTTTTCCCAATTACTTTAAATATGTGTCTTCTCGATCACGAGCGGGAACAGCTTCTCCCTATCTACTCTCTCCAAACTCCCCATTGATTTTGAATATCTCAATCAAATCTCTTCTCAGCCTTTTCTCCATGGAAAACAATCTTCTCCAATCTATCTTCATAAGTGAAGTTCATCATCCTTGGAACCATTCTTGTAAATGTTTTCTGCAATCTCCGATGCCTTCACATGTCACTACCATTGCTGAATCCCCCTCTATCTACATCACAGGAGTTACCATTGACCAGAAACAGAACGGGCACGCCATATAAACACTGGCTACAAAGAACAGGTCAGAATTCTGTGACAGCTAACTCATCTGATTTCCCCAAAGCCTGTCCACCATCTACAAGCTTGAAGTGTGAAATGGAATACTGTCCACTTGCCTGGAAGAGTGCAGCTTCAACAACACACAACAAGTTTAATACCATTCAGGATAAAGCAGCCTGCTTTATTGGCACCCCATCCACCACTTTAAACACTCATTCCTTTCACTGAATGCACAGTGGCAGCAGCAACTCACCAAGAATTCTTTGACAGCACCTTCCAAATCTCTGACTACAACGTAGAAGGGCAAGGGCAGCAGACACATGGGAACACCACCACCTAAAAGTTCCCTTCCAAGACACAGACCATCCCAACTTGGAAATATATTGCTGTTCCTTCATTGTCGCTAGGTCCCTAACAGCACTGTGGGTGTACTTACACCTCAGGGGCTGCAGCGGGTTCAAGAAGGCAGCTCACCAGCACCTTCTCAGGTCAATTAGGGATGGGCAATAAATGCTGGCCTAGCCGGCGACGCCCACATCCCGTGAAATAATTCATTGTGGACAGAGACCACTTCAGATTTCCTGCTACCATGTGCTTTGTGGCACTGACATCTTCAAACCATGTCACCTTCTGGGGAGACTTCCAAGGTCAGGGCATTGGCACCAATTCAATCTAATCATCACAGAATATAACTCTCTGAACAGCATTCTCAATACATGCAGCTAGCACAGGGTCCTTTGACACAGGGAATGACAGGGACATGTAGGAAGAGATCAAAAAGGCAACAAGTCACCACAAAGAAGATGGCTCCATTAGAAACTAAGGCGGGGAGGTCATTACCAACTGAGAGATGAGTGGAACACTACCCTGAGAGCAGATACATTCACAAAGGAATCTCTAGACACCATGGAAAGCCTGCCTGCCAAGGCAGTGCTGAATATTAAACCTACAGCAGAGCAGTTTAGCAAAGCTATTGACCCACGCGCAATTGGCAAAACTCCAGGTGCTGACGCTATGCTGTCAGAGTGTATCGAGCACGGGGAACCAGTACTTCTGCAGTATTTGTACAAACTTCTCAGTCTTTACTGGAGGGCAGTGCCCCAGGCTGTGCCTGATGCAAAGATTGTGACCCTGGACAAGACCAACGATGACTGCAGCTATCGCAACAACCATGGGGGCAGCCTGGTTGTCTTGTGTAAGTATGCAGCTAAATGGGCAAATCCAAAGGTTGCTCTGTGATTTCCTGCTATTTTCAGGCTGCAGTTCATAGAATCATAGAATCCTACAGTGCAGAAGGAGGCCATTTGGCCCATCGAGTCTGCACCGACTACAAGGCCCTATTCCCGCAACCCCACATATTTAACCTGCTAATCT
The DNA here is from genome assembly GCF_964213995.1 of Mustelus asterias. Classification (NCBI taxonomy): domain Eukaryota; kingdom Metazoa; phylum Chordata; class Chondrichthyes; order Carcharhiniformes; family Triakidae; genus Mustelus; species Mustelus asterias. The sequence continues at coordinate 2,975,479 of NC_135801.1, read as the reverse complement.
CCCTCCCTAGGGGCAATTTAGCATGGCCAATCCACCTAACCCGCACATCTTTGGAAGCCCTGCAGCAGGAAATGACAGACATCATTTCTAGATTTACACATTGAAGTGTGTGTATCTGGACAATAGAAATTGCTGTCCGTTTCACGGGGAAGATCATGGCCAATCTGTTAGTAATCTCAAATCTGCTTCCCCTACCCCCACTGTTGTGGGAAAAGTACCACTAGGTCAGGCTTGAAGGTTTCAAGAGTACAGTTTTATTTTAACGAAGCTTCGTGGAGAAAAAGCACTAACAAGCAGCAAACCTCTCAATGAGACAATAGGAGCGGTCCATCTTTATACCCTTTACACAATAGATGGACCGGCATCTAGCCATTATCACATCGTTGTAATCAAGTAGATGATCGATCGTTAACACGTCGTTATAGACAAATTCAGACAGATACAGACATGAACATGTTAACATCGCATTGTCTTATGAATGGATACATTTCTTAGGTCAGTGGCTATCAATGGTTTTTAGTTTCAGCCTATTCATATAGTAATTTACAGTAATTGGTTTTCCTGCAGTTATGTATTCCCGATCCCACCTGTAGTTAATCTCGTTATCTTCCCCTATTGTCCTTATCTTTAAGCCCTGCCTGGCTTCCTGTAGGATTTGATTCCTGCATGTTTAATTTTGGATAGCTGTCTGTCCTTTATGTTTTAATCTCAGGTGGCTGTCTGTACTGCCTGTTTAATGTCTCTTTCCCAGGTGACTGTTTGTGTGCCAGGCAAGCATCTTATATGTACCCATCTGTATATTTTTCCTCCTTCACCCACTAATCTATTACTCCCAAGATTACCAAGAACCTTTGCCTTTAAAATATTCCATGACTCTACTTCCACCACTCTTTCAGGGTGAGTAAAGTGCTGTGATTTATTTATTTATTTAATCCGTTTTTTTTCGCGGGCTTTTTTCAAAGGTTCAAACTCTGAGGAAGTGGGAGTAGGCTGCAGGGGATTCTGGGAGATTGTGTTTTTTAGTATAAAAGTCACGCTATACAGCGGGCAGCGTCGGGAGCGGGCAGTGGAGTGAGTGGGAAGCTGAGTGAAAGCTGTCAGGGCTTTGGCTCACAGGGCTTAGGCAGAAAGGGTGAGGCAGGGTAAGTTATTTTTATCCAAACCTATATAGGACAAGGGTAACTATGAATGATAGGCCAGTTCGGTGCTTCCGGTGTGGGATGTGGGAGTTCCTGGAACCACCTAGCCTCCCGGAGGACCACATTTGCACCAGGTGCGTGGAACTGCAGCTCCTGAGGGACCGCGTCACGGAACTGGAGTTGCAGATTGTTGACCTTGGTCTAGTCAGGGAGAATGAGAGAATAATTGACATGAGTTATAGGGGACTAGTTACACCAGGGCATCGGGAGTAAGACACGTGGGTCACAGTTAGGAGGAGTAAAGGTCAGAAGGGTAATGTACCAGAGAGTACTCCAGTGGCTGTGTCTCATAATAGGAAGGGCTCGGCGACAGGTACGGGAGGGGAGTGAGCAATTAGTGGTGGGGTCACCTGTGGTTGTCCCACTCCAAAACAAGTATATTGTTTTGGATAGTGTGGGAGGATGACTCTCCAGGGGTAAGCCACAGTGACCAGGTCACTGGCACAGAGTCAGGCTCTGTGGCCCGGAAAGGAAAGAGAGGGGTTAGGAGAGCAATAGTGGTGGGGCATGCGTTGGTTAGAGGCACAGACAGGCAATTCTGTGGGTGCGAACGGGACTCCAGGATGGTAGTCTGCCTACCTGGTGCTGGGGTCACGGATGTCTCCGAGCGGATAGGAGGCATCTTAAAAGGGGAAGATAAAGAAACGGATGTCATTGTACACATTGGTGCAAATGACGTAGATAGGAAGAGCAGGGGGATCCTACGAGAGCAATTCAGGGAGTTGGGAAATAGACTAAAAAGTAGGGCCTCCAGGGTGGCCATCTCTGGGCTGCTCCCAATGCCTCGTGCCAGTGAGGCTAAGAATAGGGAGTTAGTACAATTGAACGCTTGGCTAAAGGACTGGTCCAGGAGGGAGGGCTTCATTTTCCTAGATCAATGGGAAGTTTTCAGGAGAGGATGGCACCTGTACAAGAAGGACGGGTCACAACTAAGTTGGAAGGGCACGAATATCCTGGCTGGGAGTTTTGCTAGTGCAGTTCGGGGGGGTTTAAACTAGTATGGCAGGGGGGTGGGGATCAAAATATTAGGTCTACAGATGTAGAGGCTGAGGACGAGCTTGGGGCTGGGACAAGGCTGGCAAAGAAGAAGAGCACTGGGCCTGGAGGTCTGGAGTGCTTATACTTCAATGCAAGGAGCGTAGCAGGTAAGACAGACGAACTTAGGGCCTTAATGCTCATGAGGACTTTAGATGTGGTTGCGGTGACTTTAATGCAAGGAGCGTAGCAGGTAAGACAGACAAACTTAAGGCCTTAATGCTCATGAGGAATTTGGATGTGGTTGCGGTGACAGAGACTTGGTTGAAAGAGGGACAGGACTGGCAGCTGAATATTCCGGGGTACAAGTGCTTTAGGCGAGACAGAGGAGGGGCCAAAAGAGGTGGGGGAGTAGCAGTATTAGTTGGAGAGCATATTACAGCGGTGCAGAGGGAGGACAATTCAGAGGGGTCGTGTAACGAGTCACTCTGGGTGGAGCTTAGAAACAGGAAGGGCGCAGTCACTATGTTGGGGGTATACTACAGGCCCCCCAACAGCCCAAGGGAAGTGGAAGAACGGATATGTCAGGAGATACTGGATAGGTGCAGGAAAAATAGGGTTGTTGTAGTGGGAGACTTCAATTTCCCTGGTATAGACTGGAAATCGCTGAGAGCTGGGACTCTGAATGGGAAGGAATTTGTAAAATGCGTACAGGAGGGTTCTTTGGAACAATATGTGGATAGCCCGACTAGAGAGGGGGCTATACTGGACCTAGTACTGGGGAATGAGCCCGGTCAGGTCTTCAAAGTTTCGGTAGGGGAACATGTGGCAAATAGTGACCACAATTCTGTTAGCTTTAGGATAGTGATGGAAAAAGATGAGTGGTGTCCCAAGGGCAAGGTGTTGGATTGGGGGAAGGCTAACTTTAGTGGGATGAGGCAGAAATTGGCAGCTCTTGATTGGGAGAGGCTGTTTGAGGGTAAATCCACATCTGGCATGTGGGAGTCTTTTAAGGAACAGTTGTTAGGGCTACAGGACAGCCATGTGCCTGTAAAAAAGAAGGATAGGAAGGGTAGGATTCGAGAACCGTGGATAACCAGGGAAATTGAGGGACTGGTCAAAAAGAAAAGAGAGGCGTATGTTAGGTCCAGGCAGCTAAAACCGGAGGGAGCTCTGGAGGAGTACAAAGAAAGTAGGAAAGAACTCAAACGGGGAATTAGAAAGGCAAAAAGGGATCACGAAATGTCCTTGGCAGACAGGATTAAGGAGAATCCCAAGGCATTTTATTTATACGTTAGGAACAAATGGGTTGTCAGGGAAAAAATTGGACCTCTCAGGGACAAAAGTGGGGAATTATGCTTGGAGCCCAAAGAAGTAGGGGAAATCCTAAATGAATACTTTGCGTCGGTATTCACAAAGGAGAGGGATGTGTTGACTGGGAGTGTCTCAGAGGGAGTGTTGAACCGTTGGAGAAAATCTCCATTACAAGGGAGGAAGTGTTAGGTTTGTTAGAGAATATAAAGACTGACAAATCCCCAGGGCCTGATGGAATCTATTGTCTGGAGACAATACACATCTTTTTAACCTGTCTTGATGCTCTCTCCACTCACGTTGTTTTGTATCTTAAAGACTTGATTAGTTACAAGTATTCGCATTCCAACCATTATTCATGTAAATTGAGTTTGTGTCTTTATATGCCCTGTTTGTGAACAGAATTCCCACTCACCTGAAGAAGGGGCTTGGAGCTCCAAAAGCTTGTGTGGCTTTTGCTACCAAATAAACCTGTTGGACTTTAACCTGGTGGTGTTAAACTTCTTACTTGGTCACAGAAGACAGAGGGTAGTAGTGGAAGGGTCTTTTTCCGGCTGGAGGCCTGTGACTAGTGGTATTCCGCAGGGCTCTGTATTGGGACCTCTGCTGTTTGTGATTTATGTAAACGATCTGGAAGAAGGTGTAACTGGGGTAATCAGTAAGTTTGCGGACAACACAAAATTGGCAGGACTTGCAGATAGTGAGGAGCATTGTCAGAAGCTACAGAAGGATATAGATAGGCTGGAAATTTGGGCAAAGAAATGGCAGATGGAGTTCAATCCAGATAAATGCAAAGTGATGCATTTTGGTACAACTAACATAGGGGGAGCTATACGATAAATGGCAGAACTATAAAGGGTGTAGATACGCAGAGGGACCTGGGCGTGCAAGTCCACAGATCCTTGAAGGTGACGTCACAGGTGGAGAAGGTGGTGAAGAAGGCATATGGCATGCTTGCCTTTATAGGACGGGGCATAGAGTATAAAAGTTGGGGTCTGATGTTGCAGATGTATAGAACGTTGGTTCGGCCGCTTTGGAATACTGCGTCCAGTTCTGGTCGCCACACTACCAGAAGGACGTGGAGGCTTTGGAGAGAGTGCAGAGGAGGTTTACCAGGATGTTGCCTGGTATGGAGGGGCTTAGTTATGAGGAGAGATTGGGTAAACTGGGGTTGTTCTCCCTGGAAAGACGGAGGATGAGGGGAGACTTAATAGAGGTGTATAAAATTATGAAAGGCATAGATAGGGTGAATGGTGGGAAGCTTTTCCCCAGGTCCGTGGTGACGGTCACGAGGGGTCATAGGTTCAAGGTGAAGGGGGGGAAGTTAACACCAATATCAGAAGGACATATTTTACACAGAGGGTGGTGGGGGCCTGGAATGCGCTGCCAGGCAAGGTGGTGGAGGCGGACACACTGGGAACGTTTAAGACTTATCTAGATAGCCATATGAACAGTGGGAATGGAGTGATACAAAAGAATGGTCTAGTTTGGACCAGGGAGTGGCATGGGCTTGGAGGGCCGAAGGGCCTGTTCCTGTGTTGTATTGTTCTTTGTTCTTTCTTTGACGTAAGTTCCAAAGATTCACAACCCTCTGAGTGAGAACATTTTGCCTCATCTGCGTTTTAAATGGACAACCTCTTTATTTTTAAACAATGGCCCCTAGTTCTAGATTCTCCCACAAGGAGAAACATCCTCTCCACATCCACCCTGTCAATACCCCTCAGGATCTATGTTTCAATCAAGTTGTCTCTTGCTCTTCTAAACTCCAGCGGATACAAGCCTAGCCTGCCCCAACCTTTCCTCATAAGACAATACATGCATTCTGGGTATTGGTCTGGTAAACCTTCTCTGAACTGCTCCCTATGTGTTTGCATTTTTCCTTAAATAAGGTGACCAATACTGTATACAGTATTCCAAACGTGGCCTCAGTACTGTCCTGTACACAGGAAGCATATCCTCCCTACTTTTGTATTCAATTCCCCTCACAAAAATGATTCTATTTTTTCTAATTACTTTGCTGTACCTGCATAATAACCTTTTATGATTCATGCTGCAGGACACCCAAAGCCCTCTGCACCTCGGAGTTATTTATTTTTACTTCATACTCCACTTAACCTCTCCCAGTGATAACCTGCTCCTCTCCCAAGCTTTTGTTGGTCCATTTAATTTTTATTTAACCTTTCATGAAATGTTGTTGTCTCTGGCAAGACCAACATTTGTTTCTCATCCATAGTTACCCTTGGGATGGTGGTGGTGAGCTGCCTTCTTGAACCGCTGCAGCCCATGTGGTGTAGGTACACCCACAGTGCTGTTAGGAAGTGAGTTCCAGTATTTTGATCCAGTGATAATGGTGGAACAGTGACGCATTTTCCAAGTTAGGATGGTGAGTGGCTTGGAAGAGAACTTGCAGGCATGGTGTTCCCATATGTTTGATGCTTCGAGATGGTAGCAGTCACAGGTTTGAAGAATGCTGTAAAGCTTTGACAGTGGATTGCATTCTCCAAGATAGTGGTGAACTTTTTGAATGCTGGAGTTGCAGCAGGCAAGTGGAAAGAAATTCTCGTGGTTGGTTTGGTATTGTTATGGCCCATTTTGATCTGTGCTGCTGGATCTAATGCAATTTTGCTCTGTGATCCCTCTGCCAATCTGCCCCATTTAGATTCTTACTTTCCAAGTAATCTATTACCTGTTTACATTTCTTACTATTATGTATTCACTGCTGTTGAATTTCATTTTTCAATTATATGTTCATTGTAGAAGTTATTTAGTTCATTCATCCATGGGATTTGGGCATCACACGTAATTGGAGGGGCGAAGGGCCTGTTTCCTGTGCTGTACTGTCAGGCCAACATCAGTGCCACCATGCTGCCCATCTCTAATTGGCAGCACGGTGGCACAGTGGTTAGCACTGCTGCCTCACAGCGCCAGGGACCCAGGTTTAATTCCCGGCTTGGGTCATTGTCTGTGTGGAGTCTGCACGTTCTCTCTATATTTGCAAGGATTTCCTCTGGGTGCTCTGGTTTCCTCCCACAGTCCAAAAGATGTGCTGCGTTAGGTGCATTGGCTATGTTAAGTTCTCCCTTAATGCACCCGAAGAGGTGCCGGAGTGTGGCGACTAGGGGATTTTCACTGTAATTTCATTGCAGTGTTAGTGTAAGCCTACTTGTGACACTAATAAATAAACTTATTTGCTCTTGAACCGAGTGGCTTTCTAGACTATTTCAGAGGGCAGTTAAAAGTCAACCATCTTACTGTGGAGTCACATGTTGGACAGCCCAGGTAACGATGACAGATTTCCTTCCCTAAAGGAAGAGGACGTTCCTAATGTCCTTTATGAATGGAAATTGGATGTGTTTTTTATAATAATCAATTGTAGCTTCATGGCCTCTATTACAGAGATTAGTTTTATTAATAAATTAAAATTCCACCAATATCTTTAGTGGGATTTGAACTCAAATCTTTAGTCTGAGCTTTTAGATTACCGGTCAGATGACATTACCCCACCATCTATTCCTGCCATCTTCTGCCTCCCCTCGCACCCCAAGCTACACCTATCTCTTGTTTCCCATTTGGAGCGGTTATTGAGCAATTGCTGAGGAAGTTTATCTTTTACTCTTTGCTTTCAGTTTTGCTGTCCCGTCTGTGACTTTGTGTGCTCCAACTATATTCATGGTTCTGTGGTGTGCCATCTCACTGAAACCTTTTGGGAATCTAGATATATTACATCTACCACATTACCCTTACGCACTCTCTCCCTCAGGTTGGTCCACTTTGAAATGCGTGTTGATCGTTGTAGTTTTTCACTGCTGGATGTCAATTGTGCAGCTGGAAAACTAGAAATGAACTGGAGTGATTCTGGATAATAGAAGAATAATATGTACCAGTGCTCATAACCCTCTGAACCGTTGTGGGAGCTTGAAGCACATACCATTTGGCGATTGGGATACTCAAGAATTTGTGCATCCCAACAGAATGGGATCTTTACAACATTCTCAAAAAATTAAACTCACATCCATAGAATTAAATCACTGATGAGAAAGAGATTTTTCCAAAACATTTTATTAGAAGAGGTGAGTAGAATTTATCAAACAGATTTAACAAGCGCAAAACACACAATCAAAGTCAAGTTCTATTCATTACAGAAATAACTTTTTTTAAAGCCCTTTATCTTTCACACAAACACACCCTATGTATAAAATATAAACATGTAGAGATTACCAGTGCATCAATATCTCCAATAGAAATGCCAATGTCTTTGATTACTTGTATTGATCCTAAACAAAACCGATGTCCTGATATTTAATCGTTAATAATCAATGACTGTTTAGAATCTTCCAGATGTATAACCAGCTTGGGAAAATCGTGAATATTCATGAGAAATTGCCCAGCATTTTGTATTCCTATTCTATATAATCCCAGAAAACCTTATGCCCCAAATAAAAAAAATAAACCTCAAGAAAAGGACATGCATATTTCCAGTGAAGGTGATATTGACTGTCCAGCAGAAGGATTTTGATAGGTCAAAGACTGTCAGATATAGCAATCAAAGTTTAGGTCCAACACCATCTCCAACACAGTCAGCACATTGGAAGACAAGGTTGGGATTAATGTCCTCTGCAACAGAAAGAAGAGTCAATTTTCAGTAAGAATTGATATATTTTGTCTTTATTATTTGAGCCTTGAGTTAATCTTCTCCTTTGCCATAGAATCCCTACAGTGCAGAAGGAGGCCATTTGGCCCATCGAGTCTGCACCAACCACAATCCCACCCAGGCCCCGTCCCCATAACCCCATGTATTTACCCTAGCTAGTCCCCCTGACACTAAGGGGCAACTTAGCATAGCCAATCAATCTAACACACACATGTTTGGACTGTGGGAGGAACTGGAGCACCCGGAGGAAACCCACGCAGACATGGGGAGAATGTGCAAACTCCACACGGACAGTGATCCAAGCCGGAAATTGAACTCTGTTCCCTGGCGTTATGAGGCAGCAGTGTGCCACCCTCAAATACATGGGGTTATGGGGATTGGGCCTGGGTGGGATTGTGGTCAGTGCAGACTCGATGGGCTGAATGGCCTCCTGATTCTATTCTATTCTTTAGACACAGAGAGAATTGCCATCTGTGCCTCTGCCTGCTGAGATTCCAAACACTCTGCAAGCTGTTTCCCTGAAGCCTTCTGCCTCTCCTCTTCCCTCCTCCTTCCCATAGGAAACCTCCGTTTACCCAGAACCAATTCCTCACCTTCTTTGAGGCCAAAACACCTGCTCCATTCTCTCAGGGAGATATCTTTGTCGCCATCGAGGTCACACCCACTGAAGAACCGGGATGTGCAATGCTCCAAGGGGATTAACGGAGTGCGGAATGGTGCCAGCTCAGAGTGGCTGAGATAGCTGAAAAGACAAGAAAAGCATCAAAAGCTTTGCAACCTACGATTTAAATAGTCTGGACCAACTTCAGCAGAGTGACTCCTGTGTGAATGATGAATTGTATTGTACTTCAGTATGGCAGTCCGTCACTTCTCCAATCATGTAATGCTTGGAGTTTTTAAAGAAAGATAAATATTTAAATGAGCTGAGTTTGCATGCTGGACAAACTAGACTTTAACACTAGTGGTGAAGGAAGGCTAGCATCAGACAGTACCTAGTAAATGAAAATGCAATTGTAAAAGACTAGCAGCTCTCCATCGGTAAGTCTTGGCACAGTGGTTGCATTTCCATCTCCTGGTACTGAGCTCTTGCCCCTCTCTCCATTGAGAGAATCATCAGGTTAGATTTGTTCATTTGTAAACAAAAATGGAAAATTAATCCCTACCCATCCACTGGATGATGATCCAACTGAGTGAACTGCCAATGAACTGGGTAGATGTACATTTGGTAATTCTGACTGAAGTCATCGAAGAGCCAGTTGAGGGAGTGGTCGCTGGGCTGAAGATGATGCTCGTGCTCATAGATTTTCTCAATCTTGGAAAGAAAGCATTGATATTGTAAAGCTTCTTGTTGTCCGTCACAATTCAACAGGCCCTGAGATGATATTGGTGGATTGTAACGGGTACTGATGATTTGTCTGGTAAATGATGGAGCATCACAACATCAGACCTGATTTCAAGTTGAAATCTTTGGTGTGGAGTTGCCGCCGTTGGACTGGGGTGGGCACAGTAAGAAGTCTCACAACACCAGGTTAAAGTCCAACAGGTTTATTTGGAATCACGAGCTTTCGGAGTGCTGCTCCTTCATCAGGTGAGTGGAGAGGTAGGTTTCACAAACACGGCATATATAGACAAAGACACAATTGCAAGATAATGGTTGGAATGTGAGTCTTTACAGGTACAGACAGTGCGAGTGGAGAGAGGGATAATCACAGGTCCATTATAGTGCAATTATGCCTTGGCCTATATATGCCATGTTTATGAATCTACCTCTCCGCTCACCTGATGAAGGAGCAGCGCTCCGAAAGCTCGTGATACCAAATAAACCCGTTGGACTTTAACCTGGTGTTGTGAGATTTCTTACTAAATTGAAATTATTAAGCAGATCTGTTTTGCAAGACATGACTTTAACATGAAGTGTAAACCTGAACGAGGAATCAATATGTGTCTTCTGTTGTAATAAGAGCAATCTGATCTGATGCTGTTAACTGTATTTTGATATAACAGACTGAGGCAGATTTTTGTTCTGAGGGGATTTGAATAACCAGTCGGCATGGTCATATGTCACGCTACCCGACAGTCTCAACAGGATTCCTAGCCCCAATTTGGGAGAAGGGTGTTCAGTCTGAGTTGGGGATGGGATGTGGAAGGGAAGGATGCCAGAATGAAAGTGGGCCAGGAGGGGAGCTCCTCACCAGCCCACAGGAATTGACCTGGATTCACACGATTGAGGATTCTGGGTCTGTACTCGTTGGAGTTCAGAAAGATGAGGGGGGATCGTATTGAAACTTACAGAATACTGCGAGGCCTGGACAGAGTGGACGTGGAGAGGATGTTTCCACTAGTGGGAAAAACTAGAACCAGAGGGCACAACGTCAGGCTAAAGGGACGATCCTTTAAAACAGAGGAGGAGGAATTTCTTCAGCCAGAGAGTGGTGAATCTGTGGAACTCTTTGCCGCAGAAGGCTGTGGAGGCCGGGTCAATGAGTGTCTTTAAGACAGAGATAGATAGGTTCTTGATTAATAAGGGGATCAGGGGTTATGGGGGAAAGGCAGGAGAATGGGGATGAGAAAAATATCAGCCATGATTGAATGGCGAAGCAGACTCGATGGGCCGAGTGGCCTAATTCTGCTGCTATGTCTATGGTCACACATTGTCTCCTCATATGGGGAGCTCACTGTCCCCTTAAACCAAACAGAATGCTCACTCTCATAAAACAAGTTTAAATGATTCCTAGGAGTTAAAAGTAGCCAGTGCCTCACTCCCACAGCAGCAGATTGCAGCTCCAATCTACCCCAAGCTCCATCCCCTTGCAATTAAAAATTGAGGTTCTGGTAACTTGTGGCTAGATTTGAAGGCACAGCCAATACTAAGAGGAAAATATTTAACAATTCACCCAATCTTTGCTTGATCGCTCCTGGTGTATAGAATGATACAGCACAGGAGGAGGCCATTTGGCCCATTGTGCCTGTGCTGTCTCTTTGAAAAAACTATCCAATAAGTCCCACTCCCCTACTCTTCATCACAGGAGGCCTTTTGGCACAGTGGGTAGTGCCCCACCACTGGACCAGAAGCTCTGGGTCTGAGTCCAACACCAGGACTCGTTGGCCACGGAAGGAACATTCAATGTAGTTCAACAGACTGATAATCAGCTTGGAAATCCTTCCACCATTTCCCCCGCTCTGCCACAAAGAGTAAAAAACATTATGGTTGTGAAGGTACACTAAACCATAACCCTGCAAATTTTCCCCTTCAAGTATTTATCCAGTTCCTTTTTGAAAGTTATCAATACATTTACTTAAGGCAGTGCATTTCAGATTGTAACAGTAAAGGACAACAATTTTCCATTTATCACACCAAGTGAGTGTACAGAGAAACACTCCATTCTTTTCAAAAGTGTATAGAAATACAGCTTACTGTTGTTCTCTCTTTCGGAGACAGTAAGCCAGGAGAACGTAAATCTTGCTCATACATCTGTATCAGAATGTTTTTCAGCCAACCACGTAAACGTATCGGAAACTCTTCCAGCTCATTTTCTAAGCACGGAGAAATGTCTGAACAGGACAAAAATAAATCAAGTTAAAGGTTTTTCTCTCTCCCAATGCAGAATAAAATTGGTTCAATATCTGTTGAGACGGGCAAACGGATTATGAGCTTGCCCTTCAACGATACAGACATCAATACATCTGCTCACGTGATTATTATAAAAGAGAGTACCTGTATATCGAGTGGGTTCATGTTTCAGCTAGTAACGAAGGCCTTTATCAGGTGAATGGCCTTTTTCTTGTTTAGTACCCGATTTGATTTTATAAACCAACAGATTCCCTAGGGCGTCATGGTGCCAGCGATTCCAGCCTCAGGTGACTGTGTGGAGTCTGCACGTTCTCCCCCCTCTGCGTGGGTTTCCTTCGGTTGCTCCGGTTTCCCACCACAGTCCAAAGATATGTGGGTTAGGTGGATTGGCCATGCTAAATTGCCCCTTAGTGTTCCAAGATGTGGTGGTTCAGTTTAAGTTTATTTATTAGTGTCACAAATAGATTTGCATTAACACTGCAATGAAGTTACTGTGAAAATCCCTTAGTCGCACACTCCAGTGCCTGTTCGTGTACACTGAAGGAGAATTTAGCATGGCCAATGCAACTAACCAGCACGTCTTTCAGATTGTGGGAGGAAACCAGAGAACCCAGGGGAAAGCCAGAGGTTAGGGGGATTATTGTGGTAAATACATGGGTGATAGGGTGGAGGGGAGTGTCTGGGTAAGATGCTCTGTCAGAGAGTCGGTTCAGACTCAATGGGCCGAATGACCTTCTGCCCTGTAGGGATTCTATAATTCTCTGGTATTTTTTGTGGATAATGCAGGGAGTTCCTGGTGTTTAATGCAGTGATAGGGTTATTAGAAACCTGTACCAAACATTGATATAAATGAAACTTGTGGAAGAGATGAAGACTACAGTCCATAAATACAAGATAAAAGAAAGACTTGCATTGTAAGAAATGCAGCAGCCAATCAGCACTCTGCAAATTCCCACAAACAGCAATATGATAATGACCAAATTATCAGCTTTTTCAGGATGTTAAGGGTTAAATATTGGCCACAACACCAGTGATAATGCTCCTGATTTTCTTCAATATAGTACCGTGGGATCGTTTACATTCCTCGGAGCGGGCAGACAGGGCCTTGTTCAACACCTCATCCAAAAGACTGCTCTCCCAACAGTGCAGCACACCCTCAATACTGCACTGGTGTCACTTTGATGTTCGAGCATACTGCCTTAGAATGGGACTTGAATCTTGTGATTCAGAGGTGAGGCACTGCTAACACATAGTCAGGAGAATCAGGAGAAACTTCTTTACCCAGGGAACACGGAACACAATATCATAGGGAGCAGTTGTGAACAGGATTGATGCATTTAAAGGGAAACTAGGTAGGTAGATGAGGGAGAAGGAAGCAGGAGGATATGTTGATGGGTCAAGATGAAGCTGGCTTGTGTGGAATATCAACACCAGCTAGCTGCAGAGCCTATGGCCATTAATCATGGACCTTACATACATTTTGCCAATGATTAAAACCTACATTTGCAGGGTCCCACGTAGTCCAGGTGAATGTTGTGTCCACTCTTGGTTCCATCAAGAAGACACTGAGAGGCGAAAAACTGGCAAGCGTTTCCATATGTCACATTGTTCGTGCCACATATCTGTCAGATCAAACCAGACAATAATTGGAGGCAAAGTATTCAAGCAAACAAGCAAGCAACCAAGTACAATTTCCTGCTCTTGAACTTCAAGCCAATACAGTTAAAGAAAACTAATCAAGAGGTCATTGACCTAAAATGTTAAAATGTCAGCTACAACTCTCACCAATTTCTACAGATGCACCATTTTCAGTTGTATCATAGCTTGGTATGGCTTCTGCTCTGACCAAGACCACAAGAAACTACAAAGGCACGTGAATGAAGCCCAGTCCATCACGCAAACCAGCCTCCCATCCATTGACTCTGTCTACACTTCCCGCTGCCTCAGAAAAGCAGCCAGCATATTTAAGGCCCACGCACCCCGGACATTCTCTCTTCCACCTTCTTCCGTCAGGAGAAAGATACAGAAGTCTGAAAACACCTACCAACTGACTCAAGAACAGCTTCTTCCCTGCTGCCATCAGACTTTTGAATGGTCCTATCACACATTAATGTGATTCCCACTGTAAATACTAGAGAGAAATCAGCAGAAATCACTTTTGCACTAATATGAGGGCAGCACAGTGGTCAGCTGCCTCACAACACCAGGGACCTGGGTTCAATTCCATCCTTGGGTGACTGTCTATGTGGAGTTTACACCTTCTCCCCTTGTCTGCCTTGATCATAATGAATGGCAAGCAGGCTTGAAGGGCCGAATGGCCTACTCCTGCTTCTGGTTTCTCTGTTTCTATATTACCTCCAATCAGGGAGCTCATACTCCAACGTCATGGGCCTCACGGAGATCATTGCACCTTTACTGTAGAGAGGATGGATGGAGGATAAAATACGGACAGAAAATAAACTACAAGCACTTTGGAAAGAAGATTGAAGAACTCAGCAATATGAAGTGAATGGGGCCATCTTAAACAGAGCAGGAAGAGTGGGGCTTATAGCCACAGATCTCCAAAGGTGACAGAAGATAGTTTATAAAGTCAAGTTGTCCTTTTTTAAAAAAATGGACACAGTACAAAAATAGGTAGGGTTTTTTTAATTCATTCATGGGACATGGGCGCCGCTGGTTGGCCAGCATTTATTGCCCATCCCTAGTTGCCCTTGTGAAGATGGTGGCAAGTTGCCTTATGGAGGGAGTTCCAGGATTTTGACCCAGCAACTGCGAAGGAAGGGTGATATATTTCCAAGTCAGGATGGTGAGTGGCTTGGAGGGGAACCTCCAGGCAGTGGTGTTCCCATGTACCTGCTGCCCTTGTCCTTCTAGATGGAAGTGGTTGTGGGATTGAAAGGTGCTGTCTAAGGATCTTTAGCTGCACTGCCAAGTTATGCTAAACCTTTACAAGTCACTGATTAGGCCTCAACTCAAGGGTTGCGTCCAATCCTGGCCACAGCACTTTAGGAAAAAACGTCGCGGTCTTGGAGAGAGTGCGGGAGGAGATTTTCGGGAATGGTTCCTGGGGTGAGGGACTCCAGTCAATATGGTGAGACTGGAGAAGCTGGGATTATTACAAGAGATTTAATAGAAGCATTTAACATCATGAAGGGTTTTGATAGATGGGGAGAAACCCTCTCCACTGATAGGGCTGTTGGTAACCAGAGGAACCAAATTTCAAATAATTGGCAAAGAGTCAGAGGGGAGTTGAGATTCTTCATTGTGAGAATGCGCTGTCTGAAAGAGCAGTTGGAGCAGATTCAATAAAGGGAATTAGAAAATGAATGAATGATATCTAAGGAAAAGAAATGCAAGAGCATTTCATAGAGCTAGCACAAACACAATGGGCCGAATGGCCTCTTTCAGTGCTGTACGATTCTATGTCAGATTGTTTTATATCTTCACTCAAATATATGAAAAGTTTTCTATATCCATTTATTCATATTATAACTTGCCAAGGTCTTGTTTTGAAGTTGGGACAGGGCTGGAGCTGAAACAACCACGTTTGTTTTTTTTCTTTACTATAAAGTGGTAAATGCGGGGTGACTTTTAACATTTAAGAAAAGCTTGGACGGGTTCATGGATGAGAGGGGTGTGGAGGGATATGGTCCAAGTGCAGGTCAGTGGGACTAGGCAAAAAATGGTTCGGCACAGACAAGAAGGGCCAAAAGGCCTGTTTCTGAGCTGTAATTTTCTATGGTTCTATACCTGCTCAAGCTGGGATTTCCCGCCTCCAAATGTCGTTTGTTATTAGTTTAGTTGAACGCTGGGGCCGTGGAACAAACAGGAGGGTTATGACGCTATCAGCTCCTTTTTATCCTTACCCTAAAGTTGAAAACGATCAACTGGCCCTACCTGTTGGAGCTCAAGTGAGCTTTCAGGGCAGGACATCAGCTCCTGACAGACACAAGTGGGTAATCCACCTTCACTGAGTTTGCAGATCCTTCCATGCCTGCAGTGGATCTTCTTGCAAGAGTCTAAAATAAAAATAGAGTAAAAGTGTATCAGTTGTAATGTTCCCTTCATTAGTGTTTCATTTTTGATGGGAGAATTGCAACAGTTTAACGTTTCAGGTATTAGTGTCAGTTTAAAGAATGGAGTCCAAGCTCAAGATTTTTTTACAGTTTATTTATTAGTGTCACAAGTATGTCTACATTAACACCGCAATGAAGTTACTGTGAAAATCCCCTAGTCGCCACACTCCGGTGCCTGTTCAGGTACACTGAGGGAGAATTTAGCACCTCTTTCAGTCTGTGGGAGGAAACCGCACCACTCAGAGGAAACCCACACAGACATGGGGAGAACGTGCAGACTCTGCACAGACAGTGACCCAAGCTGGGAATCGAACCCAGGTCCCTGGCACTGTGAGGCAGCTGTGCTAATCACTGTGCCACATCTGACTACAATCATAATCTCCCATTGCTGTTCGTGAAACTGTAAACAAGTTAGTTCAAGATTAAAGATACCGATTCTGAAATACGAGATCAAGGACAGAAGGAACTATGACTCAAGTAAGCAAGTTGTTCACATCATTACTGATAAATCCACCCTCAGGTGATACTTACCGAGTTTGTTTTGTATGTTGCTGTTGTCAATCTTACTGCTATCATCACCATTGGCCCCATCACCATTTTCATTCTGAATGAAACCAGCTCCATTGTTGACATTGGAATTAGTGTTGCCTCCATCCTCTTCAAAATCAGCTCCATCATCATTATTGGAACCTGCTACATTGGCATTGGGATCATCTTCAATGGATTGAGTATTGTCCTGATTGGATCCCACTGCATTGATCTGATTAAGATCATCTTCAATGGATTGAGTATTGTCCTGATTGGATCCCACTGCATTGATCTGATTAAGATCCTCTTCAATGGATTGAGAATTGTCCTGATTGGATCCCACTGCATTGATCTGATTAAGATCCTCTTCAATGGATTGAGAATTGTCCTGATTGGATCCCACTGCATTGATCTGATTAAGATCCTCTTCAATGGATTGAGAATTGTCCTGATTGGACCCTACTGCATTGATCTGATTAAGATCATCTTCAATGGATTGCATACTATCCTGCTCCTGAGTATCTGGTGTGTTATTATTGGATACTGCTACATTCAGATTAGATTCTGTGCCACCATTATTGTTATCTTCCTCCTGGGAGAAGTCCATTGAATTCATAGATACTGTGTTGGTACCAATGTTCTGGGTCTGCAAACAATAGGGAAACTTCCATCAGATTACTGAAAGATTATGTAGCATCTGTGGATACAACTTCATACTAGCTTAGCTACTTGAGAATTTTTGCAACAATATAAAACATTGAAATCTGAAAGGGGGGGTGCGTGCGCGCACCCCTAGTGGAAATATTGAGGACATGCAGAGATGGAAATAGATTGTGATACAGATAATGTCCTATCTGTGACTCTGCTGCAAAGATAGGATTTGGTATCTTTCGCCATCTAGTCTGAACATAGTTAAGTAAGCATGAAGCATTTGGAGATTAATTCTTGCTAGAGAGATTTCAAACTGTTTATACATGTGAGGAAGACCTTTTTCACCCAGTGGGAGGTGAGAGTCCGGAACTCGCTGCTTGAAAGGGTGATGGAGGTAGAGAACATTTAAGAAGTTTTTTTTTAACCATTCATGGGACATGGGCGTCGCTGGCTGGCCAGCATTTATTGCCCATCCCCAGTTGCCCTTGAGAAGGTGGATGGTGAGCTGCCTTCTTGAATTAGATTTTGTAGTAATTGATACAACTGAGTGGTTTGCGAGGCCATGTCAGAGGGCAGTTGAGAGTTAACCACATTGCTGTGGCTCTGGAGTCACATGTAGACCAGACCAGGTAAGGATGGCAGATTTCCTTCCCTAAAGGACATTAGTGAACCAGATGGGTTTTTCCGACAATCGACAATGGTTTCATGGTCATCAGTAATTCCAGATATTTTTACATTGAATTCAAATTCCATCATCTGCAGTGGCGGGATTCGAACCCCGAACCCTCTGATTTCCCAGGACTATTTTATATATACCAATGAGGATTAGGTGATTGGAGTTAGATGATTTGCTCTTTTAGAATATTGGAGCATTTGCCACAAATTTTCAATGATTATAGTCAAAGTACTGATCTCATTTTCCTATGAAAAACCATAGATTGGCAGCTTTGATCAATATGAAATGTTATTTTACCTCTGCCTTTCATTTTGTGTCTTTTTTGTCTTTATATTTTAAAATTCAGTGTACAGAGAAGTGGCAGCTTTCAGATGGGCCACTGTGTTGGGGGATGAAGGACCACAGAGAGCAGCAACATTGACATACTCCTGCTTTTGGTGGTGATATAGGAAGATAAGAAATAAGAACAGTAGTAGACCATTGAGCCCCTTGAACCTGCTCTGCTAGTCAATAAGATCATGGTTGATCTTCTACCCATTCCACCGGATTCCCCCACATCCCTTGAGTCCCTTCATGTCCAAAAGCTCTTATCAATCTCCGTCTTCAACCTATTCAATGACTGAGTTTCCACAGCTCTCCTGTAGAGAATCCCAAAGATCCACAATCCTTCAATGATTTGATATCAGAAGGGCGTATTTTACACAGAGGGTGGTGGGGGCCTGGAATGCGCTGCCGGGCAAGGTGGTGGAGGCGGACACACTGGGAACGTTTAAGATTTATCTAGATAGCCACATGAACGAAGTGGGAATGGAGGGATACAAAAGAACGGTCTAGCTTGAACCAGGGAGCGGCGCAGGCTTGGAGGGCCGAAGGGCCTGTTCCTGTGCTGTATTGTTCTTTGTTCTTTTGTTCTGAGTGATGAATATTTCACCTCGCCTCACTCCGAAATGGATGACCCTTTACTCTAAATGAAGATTCAACAAGGTCAGCCATGGTCTTATTGAATGGCGGAGCAGACTCGAGGGGCTGAATGGTCTAGTCCTCATCCTAATTCGTATGTACGATCCCCTAATCCTGGACTCTCCAACAAGGAGTAACTGCCTTTCAGCTCTGAAATGTTAGTTTGGGATTTGACAGAACAGTGAGGCCAGAAATCTGAAGTGTTTAAGGGGAGGCTCAATGCCAACGGGAGAGAGAGACAAATGGAGGGAAACAGGGACAGGGTGAGAAGAGGCTGGTCAGGAATAGAAACCCCAGCATTGACCATTTGGGCTGAATGGCCTGTTTGTGTCGTCGACTCAATGTGATGAATATCAGAGATGCTGAGACATTCTTTGTGAGCAGTGTTTCTAAAGACACCAAGCTGAGAAAGGAATGAATCTTCACTTGGTCAGAATACCATGTTATCAAAGCTGAGACATCAGAGAATGTTCAGCCCCTTCTATTTTATCAATGAATAAAGCACCGAGTCTGTCTCGCAATAAATTAAAGAAAGAGACAAATACCTCAACCTCCAGAGTTAAATCATCTTCATCCAAGTTTTCAGTTGGCATTTGCTGATTGGAAAATTCCTCATTATTCAGAGTTTGATCATATTCCTCATCCAATTCGACTGGCTCATAGATTGTGTCTTGTTGGCTAAGACCCTCATCAACGTCTCTGATCATAGAATAATCTTCACCGTTTAATCCCAATGAATCCATTCCTTGCACAGAGTCAGTGTATGGGAGCACGCTAGCAGGTTCCTCTGGATCAAGTACTTCCGTTGCCAGTTCCTCAATGTTTTGTTGATTGAACCCAGCATCCACTGCATTGGTATCTATCTCTGGTGTGAAAGGTCTTTCATTAGCTGGTAAAAAGGGTACCTCGTCACCTGGTACCATAGGTACTCCGTTATTATTTCCCACCCCACCACCTGGTACACTAAATGGTTCAAGGATAAAGGGAACCATGACCAGTGTATCTTCCTCAGATGACGCCTCAGTACTTGTGCTGAGGGCATTTACTTGAGCACTATTGACTGGCAAAACATTAAGTCTACTTGCCGTCCAGGGATAGAAATTAAAATGCGGTGTATTATAAGAATATCGCTGGAAAGGATCCCGGTTGAGGATAGGAATGTAGCTATTGGTGTTAAGGTATTGGTTAGGATTGTAGAGTGGAACGTATTCATTGAAGTATGGATCTTGTGGGCTCCCAAATCTGTTTAATCGTTGGCCAGTTTGAAATAAGCGGTTGTTTAGGAACGGGAAAGGATTCACAACTGTGACCTGTTGATTGAAATGAAGCAATTGTCATAATTATAGAGCAAAAAAGACATAACATTATCAAACGTTCTCAAAGTTTATTCTATAATTAGGCAGAAGTGAACAACATACACAATGCACAGGGAGCAGCAACCTCCATTTCTATCATTGCTTCATATTGGGGGAAGGTCAAAAGCCTTCATCGGCCTAATCAACATTGGACTGACTGACTATCACTCTCATCACACTGGAGTGATGCGTCCGTCTCTCAGTGCGTCCCGTTAGTTCAATATTCTCCTGAACCTTTCAACTTGAAGGTTTCTTGCACCAAAGTTTCTGAGAATGAGAGTGGATATTGGCAAGGCAGGGATAATGGGATGGGAAGGTATCAGTGATGAACAGTCCATCTCCTTAACCAGTGATATTTAAGGATTATGAAACGGAGGAATCACAGAGAAGGAATTAGAATTAAATCAGGTCTAGAAGGAAAATATTGTGCCGAGTGAAAAAAAAGACAGAAAGTAGGAAAGAAGTGTTAGAATTTTTTTTTAAAATGTTTAAGTCTCCAGCAACACTTTTTTACAGGGGCAATTCTCAGCCCATCTCCAACATCGGAGAGAGAACAGCAACACAGGCTGAAAATCCAGAGAGAGTGAGGAAAGGCGATTCTGTCCGGAGAGATCGCGTTCCACCATTTTCCGTGTCTCTTGTCAGTGACGTAGTGAGATTCACACAGACAAAGGCGAGAACTTCATTTAATTATATGTTTGAATATCATTACCCCTCCCCCCCTTCTGGTGCTATATTTCCCCCCTCGCTATATTTTCAAACCATCAGCGCGGTTTACAACAGGTTCACCCAGGCGTAAACATGTCGTGGGGATCCCCCGAGGGCGCAAAGGTCAGTATAGCCCCCTGGGGAGAGGGACATACCCAGGCAGTGGCCAGGCAATGCCCCTGGCACAGGCTGGCACTGCAGTGCCAGGGACGGTCCCCAGTGGGGGCCTCATGGGATTGGGGGAGAGGGGCACGTGTGTGTAGTGGGGAGGAGAGAGAGGGAGATGCGGGTGATGATTGTTGGCGATGGGGGGGGGGGAATGGGGAGTGGGAAAGGAAGATGCTGGCGATGACTGTTGGTGAGGGGAGAGAGAAAGAGAGAGGGGGAAATACCAGCGATGACTGTTGGTGGTGGGGAGGATGCTGGTGTTGATTGTAAGGTGGGGGGGTAGGAGAAGGGGTGTGTCCTCCATGGTGGGATGGGGGTTACTCCCTAGTATGGCAGTTCTGGTGGTGGTCTCAATTCCACATTCCTGTCAGGCCCACCCCATAACCTTTACTCTTCTGTCTCTCATCAATCTCTTTAACTTTGCATTTTTTTGACAATGCAAACTTGCCTCTTTCTCTGGAGAGAATCAGTCCTGACACTTTTGTTCAGATTCCACCCCACATTAACAAGGGGATTGTACAATTTAAATTGTTCCCCTTCTGGACCAGTAGGGTTAATTGGCATCAACAGTTATTGCCTTGTTAAATATGCATTTACCTGATTAAAAACCAGAGGCAACATTCTGCCATGGGCCTAAGAGCAATAATTATACAAATCCCACCAATTCTTTAAAACATAAGAACATAAGAAATAGGAGCAGGAATAGGCCATCTAGCCCCTCGAGCCTGCCCCGCCATTCAATAAGATCATGGCTGATCTGACGTGGATCAGTACCACTTACCCGCCTGATCCCCATAACCCTTAATTCCCTTACCGCTCAGGAATCCATCCATCCGCGCTTTAAACATATTCAGCGAGGTAGCCTCCACCACCTCAGTGGGCAGAGAATTCCAGAGATTCACCACCCTCTGGGAGAAGAAGTTCCTCCTCAACTCTGTCTTAAACCGACCCCCCTTTATTTTGAGGCTGTGTCCTCTAGTTTTAACTTCCTTACTAAGTGGAAAGAATCTCTCCGCCTCCACCCTATCCAGCCCCCGCATTATCTTATAAGTCTCCATAAGATCCCCCCTCATCCTTCTAAACTCCAACGAGTACAAACCCAATCTCCTCAGCCTCTCCTCATAATCCAAACCCCTCATCTCCGGTATCAACCTGGTGAACCTTCTCTGCACTCCCTCCAATGCCAATATATCCTTCCTCATATAAGGGGACCAATACTGCACACAGTATTCCAGCTGCGGCCTCACCAATGCCCTGTACAGGTGCATCAAGACATCCCTGCTTTTATATTCTATCCCCCTCGCAATATAGGCCAACATCCCATTTGCCTTCTTGATCACCTGTTGTACCTGCAGACTGGGCTTTTGCGTCTCATGCACAAGGACCCCCAGGTCCCTTTGCACGGTAGCATGTTTTAATTTGTTTCCATTGAGATAGTAATCCCATTTGTTATTATTTCCTCCAAAGTGTATAACCTCGCATTTCTCAACGTTATACTCCATTTGCCATATCCTCGCCCACTCACTCAGCCTGTCCAAATCTCTCTGCAGATCTTCTCCGTCCTCCACACAATTCACTTTTCCACTTATCTTTGTGTCGTCTGCAAACTTCGTTACCCTACACTCCGTCCCCTCCTCCAGATCATCTATATAAATGGTAAATAGTTGCGGCCCGAGTACTGATCCCTGCGGCACGCCACTAGTTACCTTCCTCCAACCGGAAAAACACCCATTTATTCCGACTCTTTGCTTCCTGTCGGATAGCCAGTCCCCAATCCACTTTAACACACTACCCCCAACTCCGTGTGCCCTAATCTTCTTCAGCAGCCTTTTATGGGGCACCTTATCAAACGCCTTTTGGAAATCCAAAAACACCGCATCCACCGGTTCTCCTCCATCAACCGCCCTCATCACATCTTCATAAAAATCCAACATGTTCGTCAAGCACGACTTTCCCCTCATGAATCCATGCTGCGTCTGATTGATCGAACCATTTCTATCCAGATGCCCTGCTATCTCCTCTTTAATAATGGATTCCAGCATTTTCCCTACTACAGACGTTAAGCTGACCGGCCTATAGTTACCCGCCTTTTGTCTCCTTCCTTTTTTAAACAGCGGCGTAACATTAGCCGTTTTCCAATCAACCGGCACTACCCCAGAATGCAACGAGTTTTGATAAATAATCACTAACGCATCCACTATTACCTCTGACATTTCTTTCAATACCCTGGGATGCATTCCATCCGGACCCGGGGACTTGTCCACCTTCAGTCCCATTAGTCTACCCAGCACTGCCTCTCTGGTAACATTAAATTGTATTAAGTATTTCTCCTGCTGCCAACCCTCTATCGTTAATATTTGGCAAACTATTTGTGTCCTCCACCGTGAAGACCGACACAAAAAACTTATTTAAAGACTCAGCCATATCCTCATTTCCCACTATTATCTCCCCCCTCTCGTCCTCCAAGGGTCCAACATTCACTCTAGCCACTCTATTCCTTTTTATATATTTATAAAAACTTTTACTATCATTTTTTATATTAATTGCTAGCCTAGCTTCATAGTCTATCCTTCCTTTCTTTATCGCTTTCTTAGTCTCTCTTTGTTGTTTCTTAAATTTTTCCCAATCACTTGTTTCTCCACTATTTTTGGCCACTCTGTACGCAGCTGTTTTTATTTTAATACTCTCCTTTATTTCCTTCGTTATCCACGGCTGGTTCTCCCTTTTCTTACAATCCTTGTTTTTTGCTGGAATATATTTTTGCTGAGAACTGAAAAGGATCTCCTTAAAAATCCTCCACTGTTCCTCAGCTATCCTACCTGCCAGCCTGCTCTCCCAGTCTACCTTAGCCAATTCATCCCTCATCCTATCATATTTCCCTCTGTTCAAACAGAGGACACTGGTTTGAGACCAAACTTTCTCCTCTTCCATCTGAATCAGAAATTCGACCATATTGTGGTCACTAGACCCAAGAGGGTCCTTCACAATAAGATCCTTAATTCTACCTACCTCGTTACACAATACCAGATCCAAAATAGCTCGTTCCCTCGTCGGTTCCGTAACATGCTGTTCAAGGAAACTATCCCGACAGCATTCTAAGAAATCTTCCTCCATTCCACCCTTACCGACTTGAGTCTGCCAGTCAATGTGCATGTTGAAGTCCCCCATGATTATTGCCGTTCCGTTTTTACACGCATCCCTTATCTGCTTGTTTATAGCCCTCCCTACCTCATCATTATTATTTGGGGGCCTATATACCACACCTACTAGTGTCTTTCTCCCTCTACTATTCCTCATCTCTACCCATAATGATTCCACGTTTTGTTCCTCAGAGCCTATGTCATCCCTCAGTACTACCCTGATATTATCTCTTATTAATAGCGCGACCCCACCACCTTTTCCTTCCTGTCTATTCTTCCTAAACGCCTGATACCCCTGGATATTCATCTCCCAGTCCTGGTCACCTTTCATAGAACATAGAACATTACAGCGCAGAACAGGCCCTTCGGCCCACGATGTTGCACCGACCAGTTAAAAAAAAAACTGTGACCCTCCAACCTAAACCAATTTCTTTTCGTCCATGAACCTATCTACGGATCTCTTAAACGCCCCCAAACTAGGCGCATTTACTACTGATGCTGGCAGGGCATTCCAATCCCTCACCACCCTCTGGGTAAAGAACCTACCCCTGACATCGGTTCTATAACTACCCCCCCTCAATTTAAAGCC
This sequence comes from Mustelus asterias, assembly GCF_964213995.1. Taxonomy (NCBI): domain Eukaryota; kingdom Metazoa; phylum Chordata; class Chondrichthyes; order Carcharhiniformes; family Triakidae; genus Mustelus; species Mustelus asterias. Next base: position 2,950,921 of record NC_135801.1, on the reverse strand, counting down.
ATGCCCCCTCGTGCTGGATTTCTCCATCAGAGGAAAAAGGCTATCACTATCCACCCTATCTAAACCTCTAATCATCTTATATGTTTCAATAAGATCCCCTCTTAGCCGCCGCCTTTCCAGCGAAAACAATCCCAAATCCCTCAGCCTCTCCTCATAGGATCTCCCCTCCATACCAGGCAACATCCTGGTAAACCTCCTCTGCACCCTCTCCAAAGCCTCCACATCCTTCCTGTAATGTGGGGACCAGAACTGCACACAGTACTCCAAGTGCGGCCGCACCAGAGTTGTGTACAGTTGCAACATAACGCTACGACTCCTAAATTCAATCCCCCTACCAATAAACGCCAAGACACCATATGCCTTTTTAACAACCTTATCTACTTGATTCCCAACTTTCAGGGATCTATGCACACATACACCTAGATCCCTCTGCTCCTCCACACTATTCAAAGTCCTCCCGTTAGCCCTATACTCAACACATCTGTTATTCCTACCAAAGTGAATTACCTCACACTTCTCCGCATTAAACTCCATCCGCCACCTCTCGGCCCAACTTTGCAACCTGTCTAAGTCTTCCTGCAAACTACGACACCCTTCCTCACTGTCTACCACACCACCGACTTTGGTGTCATCAGCAAATTTGCTAATCCACCCAACTATACCCTCATCCAGATCATTAATAAATATTACAAACAGCAGTGGCCCCAAAACAGATCCCTGAGGTACACCACTTGTAACCGCACTCCATGATGAATATTTACTATCAACCACCACCCTCTGTTTCCTATCCGCTAGCCAATTCCTGATCCAATTTCCTAGATCACCCCCAATCCCATACATCTGCATTTTCTGCAGAAGCCTACCATGGTGAACCTTATCAAACGCCTTACTAAAATCCATATATACCACGTCCACTGCCTTGCCCCCATCCACCTCCTTGGTCACTTTCTCAAAAAACTCAATAAGGTTAGTAAGGCACGACCTACCTGCCACAAAACCATGCTGACTATCACCTATCAATTCATTACTCTCCAAATAACTATAAATCCTATCCCTTATAATTTTTTCCAACATCTTGCCGACAACAGAAGTGAGACTCACCGGTCTATAATTCCCGGGGAAGTCTCTGTTCCCCTTCTTAAACAATGGGACAACATTCGCTAACCTCCAATCTTCTGGTACTATACCAGAGGCCAACGACGACCTGAAGATCAGAGCCACGTTTCTGTAATGGCCACTAGATCGTACCCACTTGTGCTGATTTGCACCATCAACTCATTCACCTTGTTCCGAATGCTTCGTGCATTCAGGCAAAGTGTCCTTATTCCAGCTTTTATCTGAACCCGCTTTGATGAGTCGCGAACACCCTCTCCCTCTACTCCCTTATCTAAATTACCGCCTTCATTCACTTGCACCCTCTCCTCTACCATTAATTTTGTAATTCCCCTTACCCCTGCATCCTCCCCCCCCATCAATTAGTTCCTTGATCCTAGTCAACTCTTCTAGCTCCCCTCCCCCCAACCTATCTAGTTTAAATTCTCCCCAGTAGCCTTAGCCAACCTACCGGCCAGGATATTGGTCCCCGTGTGATTCAAGTTCCACCCGTTTTTTGTATACAGATCACCCCTGCCCCTAAAGAGGTCCCAATGGTCCAGGAACCTGAATCCCTGCCCCCTGCACCAGTCCCTCAGCCACACATTCATCCTCCACCTCACTCCATTCCTGCCCTCACCTTCCCGTGGCACAGGCAGTAATCCTGAGATTACTACCTTTGCTTTCCTCTTTCTCAGCTGTCTCCCTAATTCCCTGTACTCCCTTTTCATGACCCCTTCTCCCTTCCTACCCACAAAACAGCAAGAGAATTAACGGAGAAATGATGTCAGTGTGAAACAAAGTGATATGAATCAGTCCACAAATCACAGCGTACCCCTTCATCCCCTGAAATCTGATCTGATTTGCAGATTAATAGAAACCCGTATCGTTACCACATCGTTAACTGTGTCAACAAGCTCCAGCCATTATATTAAATGTGTGTACAACCTTATACCTGTCATCGGAATAACTTCTACATTAACATTCTTAAAACCCCTGGTCCTGGGACTCTTATGAGATGAACATTTATCTGACTAAGAAGCATACTGAGGGTAAGCTAAATGGAGAAAAGATCTAATGAAGGGATTTTGAACAAGACTGGAAGAACACTTCACTCATATCAAAAGGAAGACAAATGGAGTTCTTTGGACAAGCTATAAATGCAGAAGAGTTAGAGATGCCCAGTCACCACTGGGAGGATGAATGAAAGGAATGTGAGAGACTGGCAGTAAAAGGAAGCAGATGGACAACTTTAGGGACCACTTTAACCAGAACACCTGATATGAGACTTTCCACCTGATCAGAAAGTGGATAAGACAATAGCCGCCTATGCCAGTTGACATGGAGACCTAGGTGAAGAACAGTCAAATGGCCGAGAGTTCACTTCCCTGTCCAGCTCCAACAGACTGATCCTGTAACTCTGATATAACCAGTCAACACAGGGACATGGATCTACGGAAATGGCAGCAGTAGAGGCCATTCGGCCCTTCAAGCTTGCTCCTCCATTCGATAATCTCATGTCTGACCTGGTAGTGGTCTTAATTCCACATTCCTGTCCGGCCCTCCCCATAATCCTTTACTCTTCTGTCTCTCATCAATCTCTCTAACTCTGCCTTGAAGAAATTCAATGAGTTTGCCTCCATTGGGGAAGAGAAAATCTTTTTAATCTTAAAGGAGAGATTTCTTCTTAATCTGTGTCCCCTGGTCCCAACCTACCACACAAGAGGAAAGATTCTCTGAGTATCCACCCTATCAAATCCCTTCAGGATCTTACATGTTTCAGAAAGATCATCTCTCATTCTTCTAAACTCAAAGACGATATCAAGTCTGAGATACTCCAGGGTCCGCTCTATACAGCGTTTTCCTGTGCACTCTTACAATGGGTGAAGTCCCATGCTTTCCCAGTCTATGTGGACTCCTCCTCCTCCCTTTTCACATTTTGGGGTTCAGATAAGGCAATAACTCTGATCCCCTCGAAGTCTCCATCAGCTTTGGCCCCTCCAACTCAGCCATTCCAGTGGAGTTGCCAGAGCAACCTGTCATCCTTCACTCAATTCCAGTTCATCCAGAACCCTGCAAACTATATCCCCCTCAGCCCCCCACCATTCTCACTGACTCACATTGGCTTCTGCTCCCAACCACCAACATTCAATTTAAAATTCTCATCCTATTTTTTAAATCCTTTAGCCTGTAAACCACGCTCACTTCCATCATTCTCTCTGACAATGTCTTCTGGTACATCCTCTCCTCTCTTTGGCAGCTGTACCTTCAGCGGCCACAATTCCAGGCTTGCCAATCCCTCCCCAAACCTCCTACCCTCCAACACTTGCCTCAGCTTACACTCCCTTGTTTAGCCAGCTCTCTAACTGAGCGGTGGGCGAGTGCTCGGAATAGCCAGTTGTTTGTCTCAGCCCCCTCTCAGCGTCTCTGCAAAACACCTGCACCTGTTTATACTCCTTTCTACATTCACTGAAAAGCATTTTATTCAAAATTAAACGGGTTAAAGGAACCATTTAAAAAAAATAATGGAAAAGGCAACTTACCTCTGTACTGCTGGACAAATCTCTGACTTTACGGATCTGAAACATTAGATGGAAGACATTGTGAATGATACAAAGGAATTTTCCGGATGATCACTGGGACAGAGTAACTTACTCTCATTTTCAGTTTCCAGCCACTGTTGTCTTTAGTGTCTCGAGGAGAATCTCAGGGATGAGGGAGAGAAATGACGAATGTTTTTGGGGTTAATTTCCCGATGTTTTGGGGAAAATCACCCAGAACTCTTCCTGTTATTGGCTGAAAATATTCTCTGTGCCCTGAGGTTGGGTGAGTGTGATCGAGGTTTGCTGATCTTCACTCACCTTTCTCTTCATATCTTCATCCACGAGTCCCTACAGCCTCTCCCCGCTCTACTTTCTATCGGCTATAACCCTGAGTCTGTGTCAGTGACCACTCTTCCCTGTACACGGGTCTGTCAATCCCCCCGTGTTCCCAGGCACTGTGCTGGAATGTACAGGTCTGTGCTTAAAGCAATAAACCTCACAATTCAACACATTCTTCATCCTCATGTGCAGTGAGTCTAGTCAGACAATGTCATCAGCTTCACAGTAAGAAGTCTCACAACACCGGGTTAAAGTCCAACAGGTTTATTTGGAATCACAAGTTTTCGGAGTGCTGCTCACTCACCTGATGGAGGGGCAACGCTCCGAAAGCTCGTGATTCCAAATAAACCTGTTGGACTTTAACCTGGTGTTGTGAGACTTCTTAATGTGCCCACCCCAGTCCAACGCCAGCATCTCCACATCATAGCTACCAGCTTCTTACACTCTCCTTTAAGGGTAATAGCTGGACTCTGATTAATTGGGACAATTAGACATTCAAAGAAGTTAACAAATTATTTCTGGTTTCATTTAATTAGCAAGTAGCTTCCTATTTGGAAAAGGTCCTACTTACCGGGCTGGTAAACACTACGGCCACCAGACACGTGATGACAATGACAGTTTTCATCTTTATGCGGGGTTTCTGATCTGCAATACAAGACTTCCTTCATTAGAGAGCAGAGTGTGAAATCACCCGGCCAAAAGCTTCAAATAGTCACCTTCCCTCTTGTCAGCATCTCAGCGTGTTTGTACACACCTTGCTCAACTGTTACTCATTCTGTTCATCTTTGATGAGGGGGAAATTGTCGCAAGGCATCCAACGGAAGCATCATCACAAGAAGAAATGATCTGAAGAAGAAATGATCTGAAGATACCTATCCTAAGAGAGGGGTAATGTTGAGAGGGGAGAAGCTGGGGGAAAGGGGGAATTGTGTGGGGGGATGGGCAGAGGTGGGAGGAATGGAGAAAGGATGGTGACCAAAATATTGGTCAAAGAGGTTGAGGACCTTAAAGGAAGAGAGGAAGCTGAAGAGTCATTGAGTGTCTTTAAGACAGAGATAGATAGGTTCTTGATTAATAAGGGGATCAGGGGTTGTGGGGAAAAGGTAGGAGAATGGGGATGAGAAAAATATCAGCCATGATTGAATGACAGAGTAAACTCGATGGGCCGAGTGGCCTAATTCTGCTCCTATGTCTTATGGAGACTGGTGGGGCTTCAGGAGCAATTTTGAGTAAGGGAATGTATGAGTGTCAGGATGGAAGAGGTTACAGGGTGAGGCTCTGCGGATTTTTATACTGGGGGATGAGAATTGTAATTGTTGTTGTAGAATGGGAGACAATGCAGGAGCTGGGGTTATGTATAATTGGGGCAGCATACCGATAGGGGTTTAGGATGTGTTCAGTAAGGATGGAGACCAGAAAACTGGACATTGAAATAATCAGGGCTGGAGGTGACAAAGGCACGATGAGGGGTTCAGCTGTAGGAAGCGTTCATTTCCCCAGAAAAGTGGGATCGCAACGTTCTGAGATATTTACATCCAACTTAAAATTAAATACAAATACCTTCAAATATTTCCCCACAACAACAATCTCTCCAGGGAATTGCTGGAACTCTGGGCCTGAGAGGCTGAATCCAGAATGAAATCTAAAGGGAAAGTTGGAGAAGTATTTGAGACTGAGGAACTTAACGGGACCTAAAGCAGACACCTGGGACTAAACACAACGGCTCTTTCAAAGCGCAAACACACATATGATGGGTTGAATGGCCTCCTTCAGTTCTGCATGCTTCTATAATTCAGATTTTCTGTTGTCATGTGAAACTGGTGGATGGAAAATGGAGCAATTTGTTTTGCAGTTTGTCTACACGGTTAACAGCTCGTTCCACCTTCAGGTCATGTCACGGGGAGATTGCAACAACTCCTGTCTGGTACTGCACCGTCATTATGTGAGTACATCCACACCCTCGAGTTCTACTCTTGGATCAGCCTGTGAACAACAAGTTCCTTTCAGACATTGCTCCATCATCACGCTACATCCCTCCACTCCACACCTCGTGGTGGCAATCTCCAGGTTGGGCAGGGCAGCTCAACAACAACAAATTACATTTAACTAGCACCTTTCTCTTCCCAAGATGCTTCACAGAGATTCAGTAAACAAAATTTGACACTGAACCACTTCAGGAGATGTTAAGCCCCAGGTGACCAAAAGCTTGGCCAGAGAGATAGGTTTTAAACAGACTAAGAGGAGTTGGAGAGATTTAGTTAGGAAATGTCAGAGCTTAATGTCCAGGCAGCTGAAAAGGGTCACCAATGGTTGGATGAAGGGAATTGGATTTGGGGCCTGAATTGAGGAGTGCAGGGATTTCATGGGGGTGGAGGAGGTTACAAAGATTGGGATGGGTATGGACATGGACAGTTTGAACATGGGAATTCTAAACTTGTGATGGGCAAGACTGGGAGCCCGTGTAGGTCAGCGAGCAGAGGGATCGGTAAGGATGATCAGTTGATGGTGGGGTTAGGCTTTGGGCAGGAGAGTTTTGGATCAACCCAGATTTAGGTAGGATGCAGGACGGGAGTGTGAATATCAGATTCAGCAAGTTGAAGGTGGCAAAGACATAGGGAATGATTTCTGAGATGGACTGAGACAGAGTTGGAATCAGGGACTGTAGAATTTTGACATCATCATACTACCTATTTATATATTCATTCATGGAACATGGGCATCGCTGGCTGGCGAGCATTTATTGCCCATCCCTAGTTGTCCAAGGCCAGTTGAAAATAATCACATTGCTGTGGATCTGGAGTCACATGTAGGGCAGACCAGGTGAGGATGGCAGATTTCCTTCCCTAAAGGACATTAGTGAACCAGATGGGTTTTTCCAACAATTGGCAATGGTTTCATGGTCATCAGTAGATTCTTAATTCCAGATAGGGTGGCATGGTGGCACAGTGGTTAGCACTACTGCCTGAAGCGCCAGGGACCCGGGTTCAATTCCCGGCTTGGGTCACTGTCTGTGTGGAGTTTGTACGTTCTCCCCACGTCTGCGTGGGTTTCCTCCCACACTCCAAAGATGTGCTGGTTAGGTGGATTGGCCATGCTAACCTGCCCCTTAGTGTCAGGAGGACTAGCAGGGTAAATGCATGGGGTTATGGGGATAGGGCCTGGGTGGGATTGTGGTTGGTGCAGACTCGATGGGCCGAATGGCTTCCTTCTGCACTGTAGGAATTCTATGATATTTTAATTGAATTCAAATTCTACCGTCTGCCGTAGTGGGATTTGAACCCAGGTCCCCAGAACGCTAGCTGAGTTTCTGGATTAAGTCTAGTGATAATACCACTAGGCCATCGCCTCCCCAACTGTCCCAATTTCCAAGATATAAAGAGTGTGCAGGTGAAAGTGAGCCGTGCTCTGGATCACGGAGTTAGTCTGGTTACTATGGTCCCAATTTGACTTTCAAATGCAGGGGTATTGGTCACAATCTCAAACTGAAAAAGATTCTCGATTTTTTTCCTCAATCCTAAATTGGCTTTTAGCATTTATCCAATCCCTTTCCCAAAAGGAAGTTTGATTCTTGTCAATAAGGATTCACTGATGGATTTTCTCTCCCCTTTGTAGAACATAGAACATAGAAACAATACAGCACAAACAGGCCCTTCGGCCCACAAGTTGCGCTGGTCATGTCCCTACCTACCTAGGCTTATATATAGGCTTACCTATAATCCTCAATCCAATTAAGTCCCATGTACTCATCCAGAAGTCTCTTAAAAGACCCTATCGAGTTTGCCTTCACCACCACTGACGGCAGCCGATTCCACTCACCCATCACCCTCTGAGTGAAAAACTTACCCCTGACATCTCCTCTCTACCTCCTCCCCAGCACCTTAAACCTGTGTCCTCTCGTAGCAGCCATTTCAGCCCTGGGAAAAAGCCTCCGAGAATCCACCCGATCTATACCTCTCAACACCTTGTTCACCTCTATCAGGTCACCTCTCATCCTTCGTCTCTCCAAGGAGAAAAGACCGAGCTCCCTCAGTCTATCCTCATAAGGCATGCCAACCAATCCAGGCAACATCCTTGTAAATCTTCTCTGCATCCTTTCAATCACTTCCACATCCCTCCTGTAATGAGGCGACCAGAACTGAGCACAGTACTCCAAGTGGGGTCTGACGAGGGTCTTATAAAGCTGCATCATTATCTCCCGACTCCTAAACTCAATCCCTCGATTGATGAAGGCCAGCACACCATACGCCTTCTTAACCACCTCCTCTACCTGTGAGGCCGATTTAAGAGTCCTATGGACCCGGATCCCAAGGTCCTTCTGATCCTCTACACTGCTAAGAGTCTTACCCTTGATATTATACTCCTTCATCCCATTTGACCTGCCAAAATGGACCACTACACATTTTTCCGGGTTGAAGTCCATCTGCCACTTCTCCGCCCAGTCTTGCATCCTATCTATGTCATGCTGCAGCTTCTGACATCCCTCCAACCTATCCACAACACCACCAACCTTCGTGTCGTCGGCAAACTTACCAAACCATCCCTCCACTTCCTCATCCAGGTCATTTATGAAAATGACAAACAGCAAGGGTCCCAGAACAGATCCCTGGGGCACACCACTGGTGACCGAGCTCCATTCAGAAAAAGACCTATCTACAACCACTCTCTGCCTTCTGCAGGCAAGCCAGTTCTGGATCCACAAGGCAACAGCCCCTTGGATCCCATGCCCTCTCACTTTCTCGAGAAGTCTTGCATGGGGGACCTTATTGAATGCCTTGCTGAAGTCCATGTAAACCACATCTACCGCTTTTCCTTCGTCAATGTGTTTAGTCACATTTTCAAAGAACTCCACCAGGCTGGTAAGGCATGATTTGCCTTTGACAAAGCCGTGCTGACTACTTTTGAGCATACTAAACTCCTCTAAATGTTCTTAGAATCTTAGAATCTTAGAAACCCTACAGCACAGAGAAAGGCCATTCGGCCCATCGAATCTGCACCGACCACAATCCCACCCAGGCCCTACCCCCATATCCCTACATATTTACCCACTAATCCCTCTAACCCACGCATCCCAGGACACCAAGGGCAATTTTAGCATGGCCAATCAACCTAACCTGCACATCTTTAGACTGTGGGAGGAAACCGGAGCACCCGGAGGAAACCCACGCAGACACGAAGAGAATGTGCAAACTCCACACAGACAGCGACCCAAGCCGGGAATCGAACCCAGGTCCCTGGAGCTGTGAAGCAGCAGTGCTAACCACTGTGCTACCGTGCCGCCCCTTATATGTTCATAAATCCTGTCCCTCAGGATCTTCTCCATCAACTTACCAACCACTGAGGTTAGACTCACCGGTCAGTAATTTCCTGGGCTATCCCTATTCCCTTTCTTGAATATAGGAACCACATCCGCAATCCTCCAATCCTCCGGAACCTCTCCCGTCTCCATCGGCGAGGCAAAGATCATCGCCAGAGGCTCTGCAATCTCTTCCCTCGCCTCCCACAGTAACCTGGGGTACATCCCATCCGGTCCCGGCGACTTATCTATCTTGATGCTATTCAAAATTTCCAACACATCCTCTTTCTTAACGTCCACATACTCAATCTTTTCAGTCCGCCTCAATCCTGTAGTACAACCACCCAGGTCTTTTTCCACCGTGAATACCGAGGTAAAATATTCATTAAGCACCTCTGCTATTTCTTCTGGTTCTGTACAGACTTTCTCACCTTCACATTTTATAGGTCCTATTCCTTCACATCTCATTCTTTTACTCTTCACATATTTATAGAACGCCTTAGGGGAATTAAGGGTTATGGGGAGCAGGCGGGTAAGTGGAACTGATTCACTTCAGATCAGCCATGATCTTATTGAATGGCGGGGCAGGCTCGAGGGGCCAGATGGCCTACTCCTGCTCCTATTTCTTATGTTCTTATTAATCTTACCTGCCAAGGCCTTCTCGTGACCCCTTCAGACTCTCCTAATTTCTTTCTTAAGTCCCTTCCTACAAGCCGTAAACTCATCTAGATCCCTATCATCGCCTAGCTCTCTGAACCTTTTGTACGCTTTCCTTTTCTTTCTCACTAGGTTCAGCGCAGCTTTCGTGCACCACGGTTCCCGTAACCTACCAAAACCTCCCTGTCTCATCGGAACATTGTCATGCAGAACTCCAGACAAACATTCCTTGAAAATCTGCCACCTTACTTCAGTACTTTTCCTCGAGAATACCTCTTTCCAATTTACGCCTCTAATCTCCTGCCTGATGGCTTCATATTTCCTCTTACTCCAGATAAACACTTTCCTAGCTTGCCTGATCCTATCCCTTTCCAATGCTAGCGTAAAGGAGATAGAGTTATGATCACTATCCCCAAGATGCTCCCCCACTGAGAGATCCGACACCTGTCCAGGCTCATTAGCCAGTGCCAGATCGAGTATAGCCTCTCTTTGTGTGGGGGAGTGTTTTCTGACATCATCCCGAAATGGCCTGGTTCAAATTTTAAGGTTCTGCCCCCTTGCTCTGGACTCTCCCCACCGGAGGAGGTAGTTTCTCTCTATCTGCCCTATCATATACTTCAATCATCTTAAAAACCTTGATTAGACCACCCCAAATCTGTACTCGGGAAATACAGGCCTAGTCTATGGAACTTAAATAAAACCATAAGAAACAGGAACAGGAGTAGGCCATTTGGCCTCCTCCATTCAATGGCTGATCCGACATTCCTCATGTCCACTTTTCTGCCCTTTCCCTGTAACCCTTGATTCCCTTACAGATCAAAAATCTATCTGAGCCTTAAATCTACACACGGACTCTGCCCCCACAGCTCTCTGTGGCAAGGAGTTCCAAAGACTCACAACCCTCTGAGAGAAGAAATTCCTCCTCATCTCCGTCTTAAATTGTCGCCCCTTTATTCTGAGACTCTGCCCTCTGGTCCTAGACTCTCCCATGAGGGGAAACATCCTCTCAGTATTTACCCTGTCAAGTCCCTTAAGAATCCTCTATGATTCAATGAGATCCCCTCTCATTCTTCTAAACTCCAATGGGTAGAGTCCCAACCTGTTTAACCTTTCATCATATTTTAACATGTTTAACTCATCAATACCCCTCATCCAAAAGCAATCACTTTCCACACTCTCTGGCAACTCTCTGATGCTTAACCAGACTCTTCACAAACTTGGTGTCAGATTCAACCCCAAGATGTTCTGACCACTGCCGGAATTTTACCCCCGGATTCGGGGTGGGCGTGGCTCGCAGAACGGAATTCTCCATTGGCCTCGGGCGGGATTTTACGAGCCTCGCCTGAGTGAGGTCATAAAATCCCGGCATACACCTCTGCACCATCTGACTGTATGTTTCCAGCTCCAACATCACTGGATTCCTTCCCTGCCACAGCTCAGCTTCTACTCCAAATCTCATCCATACTTGTGTTAACCTCTGCATTTAACCGTTCCAACACACTCGTGACTGACCTCGCACACTCTACTCTCCATAAACATGGACATATCCAAGACTCTGCCGCTCCTGTTCTTACTCATAATAAGTCTTATTCACACTTCAGCTTCATGCTTATTGACCTATAGGTGGCACAGTGGTTCGCACTGCTGCCTCACAGTGCCAGGGATCCAGGTTCAATTCCGGCCTTGGGTCACTGTACGGAGTCTGCACGTTTTCCCCGTGTCTGCATGGGTTTCCTCTGGGTGCTCAGGTTTCCTCCCACACTCCAAGATGTGTAGTTTAGGTGGTTTGACCATGCTAAATTGCCCCTTAGTGGGATTACTAGGGTAAATACGTGTGGTTAGGGGGATATGGCCTGGGTGGGATTGTTGTTGATGCAGGCTCGATGGGCCGAACGGCCTCCTTCTGCACTGTAGGACTCTATGACCTACATTGACTTTGGTTAAGCAATAGTTGGATATTTTATTAATCCGTTCAGGGTCTCTCCCCTCCCTGTCTCTCAGATATTCCAGCACCCCACTGTTCACGATCTCTGCATTCCCCTAATTCAAGCCTCATTCTAATCACTCTGCCACGAGCAACCATGTCATCAGATGCCTGAGTCCTAAGCTCTTGAATTCCCACTCTAAATCTCTCTGTTTCTCTCCCTCGCCTTCTCACAGATCTGCTTGAAAGCATCCTCTTTGAATGAACTTTCATTGTTCAGAACCCAACAGGTAAACCAGGGGATTTGAAGCACAGCCACTGCGGAGATGAGATGGTGAAAGGAGTCTCTAATGGGGTGGGTGAGGGGTGTAGAGAGCTGTCACCTGTCAGCACTGAGACAGGCAAGCAATCCGTTCAGAAACCCGTGAGGCAGCTCACTGACAATTACTGCCTATGTTTTCCACCAACTTCCCAGGCTGATTTCAAACTTCCCAACACTTCCTCTCAGGCTCTGAAAGCCAATGAAAAGATGCACAAATTAAACAAACCCTAAAGGTTGAGAAATCAGTTATTCTGCTGAATGGCATCAAATCAATTGGAATATATTGAATGTGAGAGTTTGAACATGAAAAAGATTCCATTACAATCAGCGAAATCCCTTTCCTGAGGCAATCTCTTAGACACAGGCAGCCACTTCCCAATGCAAACACTTAAAAAAATTACTTCAGATCAGCTCCAATACAGGCGCCCCATTTAAAATCAATTCTGTTCACCTGTTAGAAAAGATTAGTGATCCTCTCAGTGTTTTATTAAAGATAGAACACCAATGTACATCTTGCAAACTGTTACATAAACATTTCAGTCATTTGACTCTGAGTTTGTTCTCCAACAAACAGAACATTGAAAGTGATTGAAATATCTCTGTCATTACCTCAGCACTTTCAGAAGATGTGGAGATGACGGGAGTCCAGTTAAAAAGTGAGAGAAAGTCTTTCTGAGCTGTGACTGGAGTGAAGTCAGTGGCAGTTTGAGGATCAGTCTCGGTGCCAGCCCAGCTCCCTCTGGAAACTTATCTCCCTGTTCTTCAGCTTGTGGCCATATCCCAGCCAATCCCTGCTTTGGGAATCTGACGAAATGAGCTGATACAATCATTATTAACCCTCCAGACGTTAGTCACTGGGGAGGAGAGAGAATTAGCAACATTTACCCTCCGTTCATCTGTGCTGACTTTGCACAAGTTTATTAAATTCTTAACCCTCGCTTCATCAGAGCCACTCAAACCTCCAACTGAGAAAAGGTCCAAACAATACTGAAATAGTTAGATAGATCAGTCAGCGTTTATTGTTGCTAGCTTTGTTAAAGATGGCATTATTGCTGATTTGTGTGCATTATTTTCATATTTAATTAACCATTAGAGGTCCACAAATAACAACAGAAAATGCTGGAAATACTCAGCAGGTCTTGCAGCATCTGTGGAGAGAGAAAGTTTTGAGTCTGTGTGAATCTTCAGAGCTCCATAAATGTTGGTTCGGATGTTGTTTTTCTCTCTAGATGTTGCTGAGTGTGTGTTCGCAGTTAGAGTCACAGAGGTTTACAGCATAGAAACAGGCCCTTCAGCCCAACTTGTCCATGCCGCCCCCTTTTTTAACCCTTAAGCTAGTCCCAATTGCCCGTGTTTGGCTCATATCCCTCTATACCCATCGTACCCATTTAAGTGTCTAAACGCTTTTTAAAAGACAAAATTGTACCCGCCTCTACTACTACCTCTGGCAGCTCGTTCCAGACACTCACCACCCTCTGTGTGAAAAAATTTGCCTCTCTGGACCCTTTTGTATCTCTCCCCTCTCACCTTAAACCTATGCCCTCTAGTTTTAGATTCCCCTACCTTTGGGAAAAGATGTTGACTATCCAGCTGATGTATGCCCCTCATTATTTTATAGACCTCTATAAGATCACCCCTCAGCCTTCTATGCTCCAGAGAAAAAAGTCCCAGTCTATCCCGCCTCTCCTTCTAACTCAAACCATCAAGTCCCTGTTGCATCCTAGTAAATCTTTTCTGCACTCTTTCTAGTTTAATAATTTCCTTTCTATAATAGAGTGACCAGTTGTTTCTGGTGTGTGAGATGTAACATACCCCAGCAGGACAATGCATCTTGTGTGATGTTACACAGGAATATTGACACTGGAAGTGTCAGTGCACTCAGCCTTGCTATGAATGAAAACCCTCCTCTACTTTGCTAACCAGTAAATCCGCCTGGTCTTCACACTTTGACTTTGTGTTGTGTCTTTGAAGGAATTCTGTTCACCTGCTCCCCTTTCTCATCCTGGTTTCCCAAATCTGGGAAGCTGATACTGAACATACAGTCCATTCCCATTGGCTGGTTCATCGAATTCATCACATTATCCATCAATAATGTCACAAACACATCGATATAAAGGAACCTTTGAACGTTTCTCAATGTGTGGGTGATTTCAGGGGAGATTGTTTGCCATTTGCAATCAGGCCAAGTCGAGGGTATTCTATGAAGATCAAAATTAACTCTACAACGTAATTTAAATATTCAGACATTAGTGAAACTAAATGGGGGAAATTTTCTCCTGTCTGTTGGGCAGAACAAATCATAAATCTCTATCCTCCATAAATATTATCGTGATGATACAATTAATTGTGTCTTTAATAGTGTTCGGCTGGTGTGCTCACCTTGTTGTTCCTATCAGACTGTGCCCAGTGTGTACTGTGGGATCAGTCGGCATGGTGGCACAGTGGTTAGCACTGCTGCCTCACAGCTTCAGGGATCGGGGTTCGATTCCGACCTCAGGTCACTGTCTGTGTGGAGTTTGCACGTTCTCCCCGTGTCAGCGTGGGTTTCCTCCGGGTGCTCTGGTTTCCTCCCACAGTCCAAAGATGTGCGGGTTAGGTGCATTGGCCATGCTAAATTGACCCTTAGATGTGTAGGTTAGAGGAATTAGTGGGGTAAATATGTGGGGTTACGGGAATAGGGTCTGGGTGGAATTGTGGTCGGTGCAGACTTGATGGGCCGAATGGTCTCCTTCTGCACTGTGGGGGTTCCATGATTCTTTGATTCTATGATTCAGACGGTGCCCAGTGGATACTGCACGGATTGGTGGATACTGCGGGGATTGGTGGGTAATGCGGGGATTATGGATACTGCACGGATTGGTGGATACTACGGGGATTGGTGGATACCGCGGGGATTGGTGGAGACAGCGGGGATTGCTGGATATTGCGGGGATTGGTGGGTAACGCGGGGATTGGGGGTAACGCGGGGATTGCTGGATACTGCGGGGATTGCTGGATACTGCGGGGATTGGTGGATACTGCGGGGATTGGGGGTAATGCGGGGATTGGTGGATACTGCGGGGATTGGTGGATACTGCGGGGATTGGTGGATACTGCGGGGATTGGTGGATACTGCGGGGATTGGGGGTAACACAGGGATTGGTGGGTAACACGGGGATTGGGGGTAACGCGGGGATTGGGGGTAACGCGGGGATTGGGGGTAACGCGGGGATTGGGGGTAACGCGGGGATTGGGGGTAACGCGGGGATTGGGGGTAACGCGGGGATTGGTGGGTAACACGGGGATTGGGGGGTAACACGGGGATTGGGGGGTAACACGGGGATTGGGGGTAACACGGGGATTGGGGGTAACACGGGGATTGGGGGTAACACGGGGATTGGTGGGTAACACGGGGATTGGGGGTAACACGGGGATTGGGGGTAACACGGGGATTGGTGGGTAACACGGGGATTGGTGGGTAACGCGGGGATTGGGGGTAACACGGGGATTGGGTAACACGGGGATTGGGTAACGGGGGGATTGGTGGGTAACACGGGGATTGGGGGTAACGCGGGGATTGGGTAACGCGGGGATTGCATTATCAACACCTACTTCACATTTTGATTTAACATTTTTGGTTTTCTCTGTGACTTATTTTTCATTTGATGCAATATAAAGATGAAGGGATATGGCAGCAAGGGGGGATCAGGATATTGAATTTGATGATCAGCCAC
Organism: Mustelus asterias; assembly: GCF_964213995.1. Classification (NCBI taxonomy): domain Eukaryota; kingdom Metazoa; phylum Chordata; class Chondrichthyes; order Carcharhiniformes; family Triakidae; genus Mustelus; species Mustelus asterias. Next base: position 2,935,038 of record NC_135801.1, on the reverse strand, counting down.
GATCAAAATGAATGGCGGAGCAGGCTTGAAGGGCCGAATGGCCTCCTCCTGCTTCTAGTTTCTATGTTAATATCTCTTTAAAGAGCCCACTCTTTTAATTTGTCCCTCAGTTGTTCAATTTAGTTTAATTAATTTCATGTTCAACTCAAAAGAATATTTAAGAACAGAGTGAAAATGGGACTGTTGGGTTTGTGTGAAATGGGACAGATTCAGAACATGTGAAACACCTCCAATCCGGGCATCAGCAAGAGGATTGTGTTCCACCTCAGTCTGTAATCTCGTGGCCCAGTGTATCCCACACTTTACCATCGATAGTGAAGTGGAGGAGATGATGGCAGAGTGGTGATGACGCTGGACTTGTAATCCAAGAGACTTGGCTAATGTCCTGGGGACGCGGGTTCAAATCCCACCACGGCAGCAGCTGATGGAATGGAAATTCAATTAATAAAGCTGGAATAGAAAGCCAGGCTCAGAAATAGTGAGGCACGGTGGCAAAGTGGTTAGCTGCCTCACAGCCCCAGGGACCTGGACTCGATTCCGGGTTTGGGTCACTGTCCTCGTGTTACTACTCCCAGTCAGGGGGGTTAGCAGGGTAACAATGTGGGGTTATATGGATAGGGCTTTGGTTCAGCTACTCTGTTGGAGTGAGTGGATGGGCTGAATTGCTTCTGCACTGTAGGGATTCTATGATCATCGATTGTTGTAAAAAGAGGTTTGATTCACAATCTGCTGTCCTTACCCGGTCTGGCCTACATGTGACTCCAGAGCCACAGCAATGTGATTGACTCTGAACCGAGCTCTGAGAGGTTCTGTTCAAGGACAGTTAAGGATGGGTTTGTCTGTGTGGGTGGTACCCACATCCCAGAGAGAAAAGAATTACCCTTCATGATGTTCAGCTCATTGAGAAGTACGACTGATTTTACAGAATTTTTAAAAGTGTAGTCACTATTGAAGTGTAGAAAACAAGAATTAAAGTACACTGGGGCTGGTGATACAACAACACATGACGACCTGCCTGCCAAACAGCGGAAGCAGCAAGGAATAGACAGAGCTGAGCGATCCCACAACCAACGGATCAGATCGAAGCTCTGCAGTCCTGCCACATCCAGTCGTGAATGGTGGTGGGCAATTAAATAACTCACCGGAGGAGGAGACTTCACATATATCCCCATCCTCAGTGATGGAGGAGCCCAGCACATCAGCACCAATGATCAACAGCTTGAGTAAGAATGGTACACGGATGAAAATTGTGCGGGACACAGAAAGAACTGCACTACTCCCTCAGCACTGACCCTCTGACAGTGCAGCACTCCCTCAGTACTGACCCTCTGACAGTGCGGCACTCCCTCAGTACTGACCCTCTGACAGTGCGGCACTCCCTCAGCACTGACCCTCTGACAGTGCGGCACTCCCTCAGTACTGACCCTCTGACAGTGCGGCACTCCCTCAGTACTGACCCTCTGACAGTGCGGCACTCCCTCAGTACTGACCCTCTGACAGTGCACCACTCCCTCAGCACTGACCCTCTGACAGTGCAGCACTCCCTCAGTACTGACCCTCTGACAGTGCAGCACTCCCTCAGTACTGACCCTCTGACAGTGCACCACTCCCTCAGCACTGACCCTCTGACAGTGCAGCACTCCCTCAGTACTGACCCTCTGACAGTGTGGCACTCCCTCAGTACTGACCCTCTGACAGTGTGGCACTCCCTCAGTACTGACCCTCTGACAGTGTGGCACTCCCTCAGTACTGACCCTCTGACAGTGCAGCACTCCCTCAGTACTGACCCTCTGACAGTGCAGCACTCCCTCAGTACTGACCCTCTAACAGTGCAGCACTCCCTCAGCACTGACCCTCTGACAGTGCAGCACTCCCTCAGTACTGACCCTCTGACAGTGCAGCACTCCCTCAGTACTGACCCTTTGACAGTACGGAACACCCTCAATACTGACCCTCTGACAGTGCAGCACTCCCTCAGTACTGACCCTCTGACAGTGCAGCACTCCCTCAGTACTGACCCTTTGACAGTACGGAACACCCTCAATACTGACCCTCTGACAGTGCAGCACTCCCTCAGCACTGACCCTCTGACAGTGCGGCACTCCCTCAGTACTGACCCTCTGACAGTGCAGCACTCCCTCAGCACTGACCATCTGACAGTACGGAACACCCTCAATACTGACCCTCTGACAGTACGGCACTCCCTCAGTACTGACCCTCTGACAGTGCAGCACTCCCTCAGTACTGACCCTCTGACAGTGCGGCACTCCCTCTGCGCTGACCCTCTGACAGTGCAGCACTCCCTCAGTACTGACCCTCTGACAGTGCAGCACTCCCTCAGTACTGATCCTCTGACAGTGCAGCACTCCCTCAGTACTGACCCTCTGACAGTGCGGCACTCCCTCAGCACTGACCCTCTGACAGTGCGGCACTCCCTCAGCACTGACCCTCTGACAGTGCGGCACTCCCTCAGTACTGACCCTCTGACAGTGCGGCACTCCCTCAGTACTGACCCTCTGACAGTGCAGCACTCCCTCAGCGCTGAGCCTCTGACAGTGCGGCACTCCCTCAGTACTGACCTTCTGACGGTCTTGCACTCCCTCAGTACTGACCCTCTGACAGTGCGGCACTCTCTCTGTACTGACCCTCTGACAGTGCAGCACTCCCTCAGTACTGACCCTCTGACAGTGCGGCACTCCCTCAGTACTGACCCTCTGACAGTGCGGCACTCCCTCAGTACTGACCCTCTGACAGTGCGGCACTCCCTCAGTGCTGACCCTTGGACAGTGCGGCATTCCCTTAATACTGACAGTGGGGATGTCCATATCTCTCTGGAGTCAGGATTGAACTCAGGAGCCTCTGTGTCAGAGTGGGATCCTAGTGTCGGCATTTTAAAGAAATGCGTGATATGAAGAACTCTGGGATCGATGATGAGAATACAATTTGCCTTTTCCTGCGATGCACCAACTGACACTGACAACGGAAAGAGCACGGTAGCACAGTGGTTAGCACTGCTGCTTCACAGCTCCAGGGTCCCGGGTTCGATTCCCGGCTCGGGTCACTGTCTGTGTGGAGTTTGCACATTCTCCTCGTGTTTGCGTGGGTTTCCTCCGGGTGCTCCGGTTTCCTCCCACAGTCCAAAGATGTGCGGGTTAGGTTGATTGGCCAGGTTAAAATTGCCCCTGAGATGCGTAGGTTAGAGGGATTAGCGGGTAAATATGTGGGGGGTAGGGCCTGGGTGGGATTGTGGTCGGTGCAGACTCGATGGGCCGAATGGCCTCCTTCTGCACTGTAGGGTTTCTATGATTCTATGATTTCTATGATGAGCATCATTGAACATTTGGGAATGAATTGACATTCTAACATGGGCCACTGTGTCAGCTGCCAGCCAACCCCCCATTCCCCCCGGGCAACAACACCCCCACAGGCAGCCCCCTCTCCCCCCATCCCCCAGGCAACAACACCCCCACAGGCAGCCCCCTCTCCCCCCATCCCCCCGGGCAACAACACCCCCACAGGCAGCCCCCTCTCCCCCCATTCCCCCCGGGCAACAACACCCCCACAGGCAGCCCCCTCTCCCTCCATCCCCCAGGCAACAACACCCCCACAGGCAGCCCCCTCTCCCCCCATCCCCCCGGGCAACAACACCCCCACGGGCAGCCCCTCTCCCTCCATCCCCCAGGCAACAACACCCCCACAGGCAGCCCCCTCTCCCCCCATCCCCCCGGGCAACAACACCCCCACAGGCAGCCCCTCTCCCCCCATCCCCCAGGCAACAACACCCCCACAGGCAGCCCCCTCTCCCCCCATCCCCCCGGGCAACAACACCCCCACAGGCAGCGCCTCTCCCCCCATCCCCCCGGGCAACAACACCCCCACAGGCAGCCCCCTCTCCCTCCATCCCCCAGGCAACAACACCCCCACAGGCAGACCCTTCTCCCCCCATCCCCCCGGGCAACAACACCCCCACAGGCAGCCCCCTCTCCCTCCATCCCGCCCGGGCAACAACACCCCACAGGCAACCCCTCTCCCCCCATCCCCCAGGCAACAACACCCCCACAGGCAGCCCCCTCTCCCCCCATCCCGCCCGGGCAACAACACCCCCACAGGCAGCCCCTCTCCCCCCATCCCCCAAGCAACAACACCCCCTCAGGTAGCCCCCTCTCCCCCTAACCCTCAGACAACAACACTCCCACAGGCAGCCCCCTCTAGTCCCCCCATCCCCCAGATAACAACACCCCCACAGGCAGCCCCGTTTCCCCCCCCGCCCCCCCCCCCCCCCCCCCCATCCCGTAGGCAACAACACTCCCACACGCAGCCCCATCCCCCCAGACAACAATAACACCCATCAGGCAGCCACCCGCATAGGTAGCCTCTCCCCTCTCCCACTCCCTCCCCCAGGCAGACACCACCCCAGACAGCCCCTCCACCCCCACACCCCCAGGCTGAACTCTGCCGCAGTGCGGGTGTGCAGTGTGGTGAGACACATTGTCAATCCTTGCCAAGCCTGGAGCTGGAAGCAAGCAGCTACACGTCTCCAACTTGTTTGTTTGTTTTATCTTGCTGGACTTTTATCCCCTTGGGGAGGTGTGTGGAAACGTTGAAGGATGTCGCAGGCTGATTATCACCTTGTTTGTGCTGCTTCCTCTCCACTCACTCTGTGGGTGTCACCAGCATTTATTGCCCATCCCTAATTGCCCTGGAACTGAGTGCTCGCTCGGCCGTTTCAGAGGGCAGTTGAGAGTCAACCACATTGCTGTGGGCCTGGAGTCACATGTAGGCCAGACTGGGTAAGGACGGCAGATTTCCTTCCCTAAAGAACATAAGAACATAAGAAATAGGAGCAGGAGTAGGCCATCTGGCCCTTCGAGCCTGCCCCGCCATTCAACAAGATCATGGCTGATCTGAAGCGAATCAGTTCCACTTACCCGCCTGCTCCCCATAACCCCTAATTCCCTTATCGATCAGAAAACTATCTACCCGTGATTTAAACATATTCAACGAGGAAGCCTCCACCACTTCAATGGGCAGAGAATTCCAGAGATTCACTACCCTCTGAGAGAAGAAGTTCCCCCTCAACTCTGTTCTGAACCGGCCCCCTCTTATTTTGAGGCTGTGCCCTCTAGTTCTGGTTTCCCTTCTAAGTGGAAAGAATCTCTCCACCTCTACCCTATCCAGCCCCTTCATTATCTTATATGTCTCTATAAGATCACCCCTCATCCTTCTAAACTCCAACGAGTACAGACCCAATCTGTTTAATCTCTCCTCATAAGCCACACCCCTCATCTCCGGTATCAACCTGGTGAACCTTCTCTGCACTCCCTCCAAGGCCAATATATCCTTCCGCAAATAAGGGGACCAAAACTGCACACAGTACTCCAGTTGCGGCCTCACCAGTGCTTTGTATAGTTGCAGCAAGACCTCCCTGCTTTTATATTCTATCCCCCTCGTGATAAAGGCCAACATTCCATTCGCCTTCTTGATCACCTGCTGCACCTGCAGACTGAGTTTTTGCGATTCGTGCACAAGGACCCCCAGGTCCCTCTGCACAGTCGCACGATGTAATTTTTCTCCATTTAAATAATATTCCAATTTACTATTATTTCTTACAAAGTGGATAACCTCACATTTGCTAACGTTATATTCCATCTGCCAGATCCTCGCCCACTCGCTCAGCCTATCCAAATCTCTCTGCAGACTTTCCGTGTCCTCCACGCAATTCGCTTTCCCACTCACCTTCGTGTTATCAGCAAACTTGAATACCCTACATTCAGTCCCCTCCTCCAGATCATCTATGTAAATGGTAAACAATTGAGGCCCCAGCACCGATCCCTGCGGCACGCCACTGGTCACCAACTGCCAACCAGAAAAGCTCCCATTTATCCCAACTCTCTGCTTCCTGTTAGATAGCCAATCCCCAATCCACGCCAACACCTTACCCCTAACTCCGTGTACCCCAAGGATACAGGGTGTCTGGTACAGGGTGTCTGATAAAGGATATTAGTGAACCAGGTAGATTTTTGCAACTACTGGCTACGGTTTCATGGTCATCTTTACTGAGACTAGCTTTAATTCCACATTTAATGATGAAATTGAAATTCCACCAGCTGCCAGGGTGGGATTTGAACCCATGTTTCCAACCTTGAGTCTGGATTACTAATGGAGTGGCAGAACCAATACGCTAGTCTCTCCCCATGAGCACAGAGGGGGGCATCAGGCACAGAGTCACAAAACCCCCAACAAATATCTCCAGCAGGTGTGGTGGCTTTGTCCCAGCAGCAGCAAGTACAGCTTGCGGGGCGGGGGGATGTCTGCCTGGTGAGGGGAGGGGAGCCAGCAGGCTGTGTGCCTGTGGGGGGGGGGAGGGGGGTCAGTGGGCTGTGCCTGTGGGGGGATGGTTGGGGAGGAATGTCTGCTTGGGGGGGTGGGTGCGGGGTGTCTGACACAGGAATCTGGAATCTGGAGACAGGCAGATCCAAGTTGCGATGCAAATAAATCTTCAATACAATTCCTGTCCTTTTAGAAAGCAGTCAATTTTGAATCACATTATAGGGGAAATAAACTTGAATTTAATCATACAGAAATGTTTCCTTGTGATCTTTATCACGCTATTTAATACTTTCTGCTTCTTGCCGACCACATAAAGACTCAGATCCCCATTGGCCAGTGCTCTTAACGCACTCAATGGCTATTGCTCTGTGTGAGGGATGGTGGGAGATGGGGACAGTGGGGTCTGTGGCTGAGGGAGGAACTAAGACATGTCCTTTGGAGATTTATCTGCCTCCAGTGTGAAGCCTCTGGAATGTTGGAAATTTATCAGGATCTCAAGCCTGGTATTAAGGATTCAGAAATCCCAAAACCGGAGCCGTGAGCTGAGAAAAGAGAAGCAGGAAGTCCCAGACATGGTGTTGACATTGGTGCCTTCATGTGAGAGTCACCAACCCTGGTCCAATGTGCAAAGTAGAAAAACCTGCCAGGAGCAGAAGTTAATGCCTGAAAATGAGGTCCTGACCGTTACTACAGCACAGGACCACACCATGCTGAATCAAAGGATCCTGCAGCACAGCAGCAGGCAACTCAGCTCATCACATCTGTGCCAACTCTTCAAACTGGCTGGCAATTTAGTCCCTTGCCCCAGCTTTCTCCCCATAACCAGAAAATTCATCCTCTTCAAATACACGTCCCTCACACATCAATAACTAAATACACCGGAGCCCACACAAACTCACCTCAATCCCATATTGTACAAACACACAGCCAGAACACACACCCAACCACCCAGAACACACACACCCAACCACCCAGAACACACACACCCAACCACCCAGAACACACACACCCAACCACCCAGAACACACACACCCAACCACCCAGAACACAGACACCTAACCAACCAGAACACACACACCCAACCACCCAGAACACACACACCCAAAAACCTAGAAAACACAAACCCAACCACCCAGAACACACACACCCAACCACCCAGAACACAGACACCTAACCAACCAGAACACACACACCCAACCACCCAGAACACACACACCCAACCAACCAGAACACACACACCCAACCACCCAGAACACACACACCCAACCACCCAGAACACACACACCCAAAAACCTAGAAAACACAAACCCAGCCACCTCGGAAGATTGGTTGGGAGTGGGGTATGTGTTTGTCTGGTATTATGTGAAGAATGATGTACATCCCAGTGAGGAAACAATCCAGTCATTATGTGAACAATTAACAAAAATATTTATTAACTTAAAAACAAAAACACACATGACAAGGACTTTAATACTCTAATTGTGTTTAAGGACACTGCTAGCTATACACTCATAATTTTACACGAAACTATCGCTTTATCCCCAAAATGCCTACATTTGCTTAAACTCTGAGGCACCCCTTTTCCCAAACAGCATCCAATGTTGAGTAACTCAATAATCTAAATCCAGCAAATAATTACCACACATGCAGGTTAAGGGCCACATCTGGGGAATGTCTTCCGGTTCAGTTAAGGTGGAAAATGGCTGCTTCCCTCAGGAGACTATGGCTGCAACTTGCTGCAATTCTGATGTTAGCTGTTTCTCTCTGTCTGTCTTTCTCTTCCTCCTATTTGACATTGATCCCAATCCCTTTGCTTTTATCCCCCTGTGAAGTCGGCTTTTGGCAGCTATGTGTCAATTTCCTTATCTCTCCATTTTGAACTGGCCCCATCTCCAGCCCCATTGTTCTCACCAGTGACACACATCAACACTGGGGTTTCCGTGGATAGGCAAGTTTACATCGCATCATTTCTCCCGCCACCTGCCTCTAATCACCGCCCTGTTTTCACTTGTTTTTCAATCTTAATTTTCCCCAATTCTTAACACTCTTTAAAAATGAAACATCTTCATTTGAAAGACAATTTTATTTCTCAACCAATTCCTTATTGGTTTTATCTTGCCAAACATTACAAAGATTTAAAAACAGACATTAATTTAAAACTATCTCAAAGTATTTACACCCAATGTTCCCAATTATCTCTTACACTCGGGATAAAACATCTGCAAAGACATTTTCTCTCCCGGCCACAAAATGATTTTAAATTAAACGTTTGGAGTAACAACACCCTACACCTCCCTACCCCCTTCCCCCCCCCCCCAACCACACACAGACACACCCAGATACACACACACCCACAACACCCTACACCTCCCTACCCCCTTCCCCCCCCCCCAACCACACACAGACACACCCAGATACACACACACCCACAACACCCTACACCTCCCTACCCCCTCCCCCCCTCAACCACACACAGACACACCCAGATACACACACACCCACAACACCCTACACCTCCCTACCCCCCCCCAACCACACACAGACACACCCAGATACACACACACCCACAACACCCTACACCTCCCTACCCCCTCCCCTCCCCCCCAACCACACACAGACACACCCAGATACACACACACCCACAACACCCTACACCTCCCTACCCCCTCCCCCCCAACCACACACAGACACACCCAGATACACACACACCCACAACACCCCACACCTCCCTAGCCACTCCCCCAACCACACACAGACACACCCAGATACAAACACACAACACCCTACACCTCCCTACCCCCTCCCCCCCAACCACACCCAGATACACACACACCCAACACCCTACCCCCTCCCCCAACCACACACAGACACACCCAGATACACACACACCCACCTCACACACACAACACCCTACACCTCCCTACCCCTCCCCCCAACTACACACACACCCACAACACCCTACACCTCCCTCCCCCCCCCAACCACACACAGACACACCCAGATATACACACACCCTACACCTCCCTACCCCCCCCCCCCTCCCCCAACCACATACAGACACACCCAGATACACACACACACACCCACCTCACACAAAGGCCTACACCTCCCCCCCCACAGACAAACACACACCTGGACACACACACACGCCCAGGCACACACACATACCCACTTCACACACACATCCAGACACATAAAGCCCTACATTTTCCCCACACTATTGGAGGTGGAGTCTTTCAGGTGAGATGTTTAACCTCGGCTCTGCCCACTCTCTCAGGCAGATGTAAATATCCAATGTCACTATTTAGCAGGGCGGTGAATTCTCCCTGTGTCCTGAATGCTCTTTATCCATGATGTGGAGATGTCGGCGTTGGACTGGGGGATAAAGAGTTCAGTAAGAAGTCTAACAACACTAGTTTAAAGTCCAACAGGTTTATTTGGTAGCAAAAGCCACTAGCTTTCGGAACAGGTGTTCCTTCGTCAGGTGGGTGGGAGTTCTGATCACAAACAGGGCACAAAGACACAAACTCAATTTACATGAATAATGATTGGAATGTGAGTCTTTACAGCTAATCAAGTCTTAAAGGTACAGACAATGTGAGTGGAGGGAGCATTAAGCACAGGTTAAAGAGATGTGTATTGTCTCCAGACAGTGAGATTTTGCACATCCAGGCAGGTTGTGGGGGTGACAGATAGTGTGACATGAACCCAATATCCCGGTTGAGGCCGTCCTCATGTGTGCAGAACCTGGCTATCGCTCTCTGCTCAGCGACTCTGCCTTTCAGTCTTTGCTTCATTTATCTGCTTCCCATTGTCAGGAAGAGAGAAAGCCTGAACATTCCTGCTTTAAGCTAAAAGTATTGAAGCTTTTATTGGCATCGAGGTAGAATGATATAATTTCAAGTTTCACCAGTGTACAATAACGTCAGTCACAGAACAATGCCTCATCAGTCACTTGGCTAACTGTTTTCCCAACTCCTCCTCCACAAGCTCCCCACAGCAGCGGGTAAATCACTGACCCACTCTCTGTAACGGAAATAAAATTGGTTTTGTATCTGGCGTTGAGTGAGCCGGATCTGAAAGCTGGTAAACTATCACTGGCTGGTGACTCAGCGGATTGCTTAGTGTTGCTGAAAAACTGCAATGCCAAGAGTTTGTGTTTAAGCAGGGCTGTGAGTGTAGAGGAAGAGGTGGATGGAGACACTTCACCAGGACAGGAGGGGGCATTCTATCGCATACTGGATACGGAGCCAACAAAAAGAGTAGGAATAGTAACCCAAGACCCTGCTCAAAGAAGGTGAGTTTTAAAATACTGAGGGAGGAGGCGGAGAGACTGAGAGATTTTGGGGGGAATTCTAGGCTGGAATTTTACCGTCCTGTCCGCCATGGGAATTGGCGTGGCCAAGGGGCAGACAATGGGAAGGTCCGTGGACCTCGGGTGGGATTTTATGGTTTTGGGAATGGCGAGACTGCAAAATACCGCCCCCTAGAGTTCGGTGACGGGGGAGGGGTGGAAGAGACTGGAGTCAGAGAAATGGAAAGTTCATGATTGTAGAGGAGATGATATTGATAGGGAGGATGACAATTTAAAAATGGTTTCCAAAATGTAGAGTGATGTTCAAAGGTATATTCGGAGGCGGATAACAATAGTGCCCAATGTTGTATTGTAGCTGAAGCAATTGGTGGATTCACTTTGTCTTCCTTGAAAAGCCCTAAAAGTGGCTTGTGTTCCGTGATGTCAGTAAAATGTCTCCCGGAAATGTCTTGATGAAATTTTCTTGATGCTTAAGATAACAGCTGGACCTTCCTTTTCCATCTGGGAATATCCACTTCCCACGTCTGACAGGGGTCTGGATACATTCCTCATGGCTCTTTCAGACCCGTTATCCACTGTGTGGATAACACAGTCCCAAGCCCACACTGTGAAGCATTGCATGTAAGTCCTATCTGTTTAGAGGGGTTGAAACGCACTAATAAACATGTTGACTGAAGTGCCTCCTTAATCTGGCTAAAAGCCTCTTATTGTGATGCTTTCCAACACCATCTCTGGCTTTGCTTTTACAGTAACAGTGCTGAGTTCGAGGTGTTCCGAGGGGCTGGTACCGCTTTAATCACTTTCACATTGTCCTCCATTGGGTGTAACCCTTGAACATTAACTCAATAATCGAGAGAAGCCGCCTCATTTGCTTGGAAGGTGCACTTTTCTCTGTTTAAGCACACTCCTGCCTCCTGGAATCAGAGAATCATAGAATCACTACAGTGCAGAAGGAGGCCATTCAGCCCATCAAGCATACACCGACAGCAATCCCTCTTAGGCCCTATCCCTGTAACCCCACACTCAAGGGTAATTTAGCAAGACCAATCCATTTAATTTATCCAATTTCATTTGAAAGTTATTGATGAATCTGCTTCCCCCACGCTTTAAAGCATTGACTTTGAAATCTTATCCACTCTCTGATTCAAAGGTTTTTCCTCCTGTTGCTTCTGGTTCTTTTGTGAATTCTCTTCTGTCCGTGCCCTTTGGTAACGGAGCTTTCTGCCACTGAAAAGTATTCTCGTTTCAGGTCCCCCTACAATACTTGTCAATGGCGTCACTGCATTCCATCCTGGAACACCCGTACAATTGTAATCCAATTATTAGACCAAAGGCAAATTGTGAGAAGCATTTCTTTGTAATTCCACTCCTGAAATTCACTTGTTTTAGGAAGTAAAGCACATTATAATAACATCCCAGATGATGTTTGCTACATATTACATCAGCTCAAATTCAAACAATAGCTTTGCTCTTTTGCCTTCAATTGCAAAGCAATCTCATACCGTGAATTACAGAATTCTGTTCACGCTTATTGGAGAGGCAAGGTTTGTGAAATGGAAATCACAAAGTTAGCCATTTCACGAAAGATTCTACAGGGTCAGAGGTGAAGCTGGAGAGAACATGTATCTTTATTTAATTCATTCATGTGATGTTATTGGAAAGGTCAACATTTATTCGATAAGGTCCCCCATGCAAGGCTTCTAGAAAAAGTGAGAGGGCATGGGATCCAAGGGGCTGCTGCCCGGTGGATCCAGAAATAGCTTGCACAAAGGAGGCAGAGAGTGGGTATAGATGGGTCTTTTTCTAAATGGAGGTCGGTCACCAGTGGTGTGCCCCAGGGATCTGTTCTGGGACCCTTGCTATTTGTCATTTTCATAAATGACCTGGATGAGGAAGCGGAGGGATGGGTTGGTAAGTTTGCCGACGACACTAAGGTTGGTGGGGTTGTGGATAGTCTGGAGGGATGTCAGAAGTTACAGAGGGACATAGATAGGATGCAAGACTGGGCGGAGAAGTGGCAGATGGACTTCAACCCAGATAAATGCGTTGTGGCCCATTTTGGTAGTTCAAATGGGATGAAGGAGTACAATATAAAGGAAAAGACTCTTAGTACGGTAGAGGATCAGAAGGACCTTGGGGTCCGGGTCCATTGGACTCTGAAATCGGCCCCGCAGGTGGAGGAGATGGTTAAGAAGGCGTATGGTGTGCTGGCCTTTATCAATCGAGGGATTGAGTTTAGGAGTCCGGGGATAATGATGCAGCTATATAGGACCCTCGTCAGACCCCACTTGGAGTACTGTGCTCAGTTCTGGTCGCCTCACTATAAGAAGGATGTGGAAAAGATTGAAAGGGTGCAGAGGAGATTTACAAGGATGTTGCCTGGATTGAGTGGCATGCCTTATGAGGATAGGCTGAGGGAGCTCGGTCTTTTCTCCTTGGAGAGACGAAGGATGAGAGGAGACCTAATAGAGGTGTATAAGATGTTGAGAGGCATAGATCGGGTGGACTCTCAGAGGCTTTTTCCCAGGGTGGAAATGTCTGCTACGAGAGGACACAGGTTTAAGGTGCTGGGAGGTAGGTACAGGGGAGATGTTAGGGGTAAGTTTTTCACACAGAGGGTGGTGGGCGAGTGGAATCGGCTGCCGCCAGTGGTGGTGGAGGCGAACTCAATAGGGTCTTTTAAGAGACTCCTGGATGAGTACATGGAGCTTAATAGGATGGAGGGTTATAGGTAGGTCCAGAAGGTAGGGATGTGTTCGGCACAACTTGTGGGCCGAAGGGCCTGTTTGTACTGTAGTTTTTCTATGTTTCTATGTTTCTATTATTGTCCATCCCTAATTGCCCCTTGAGAAGGTGGTGGTGAGCTGCCTTCTTGAACCGCTGCAGTCCCTGTGGTGTAGGCCCACCCACACTTGGTAAAATGTAGCTCTCAAGGGATCTCAAGGGATGTCACTCTCACCTCACCTCTGGAGTTCAGCGGTTTTGTCCATGTTTGAGCCAAGGCTGTAATGAGGTCAGGAGCTGAGTGACCCTGGCGAAACCCAAACTGGGCGTCACTGAGCAGGTTATTGCTGAGCAGGTGCTGCTTGATAGCACTGTCGATGACCCCTTCCATCACTTTACTGATGATCGAGAGTAGATTAATGGGGGATTAATTGACCAGGTTTACTTTGTCCTGTGTTTTGGGTACAGGACATACCTGGACAACTTTCCACGTTGTCGGGTAGATGCCAGTGTTGTACTGGAACAGCTTGGCTAGAGACACGGAAAGTTCTGGAGCACAAGAGAATGTGGTTTTGCAGTATGGGACTATCCAATCAGGATGTTTGTCACAGTGCCTCTTGGTAACGTAACCATCTCACTCCACTTACCTGATTAAATAAATCACAATAAATTAAAATAAATTACAGACTTTTTGAACATTAACTACATTTGTAACCGATCCCAAGTTGAACATTTACTGATGAAGACAGGCTGGATTTTTCCAAAGTCAGCTGGTCCCACCACTGGGACCAAAAGTGGTCAGATCGTGAGTGGATGAATGGCAGGAATCCTGGGATTGGTTCCCTAACAGCCACCAATGAAGAGGCTGCTTCTGGGAACACTGCCCAATCAAGGAGCCGGGCTGTCTCTCTGAGATAGCCCCTCCCAAGGCCATTCCAAGAGGAAGATGTGTCGAGGTTGAGGTGCCCGTGAATGGCAGCTAGGAATTTGTTTACACTGTGCCCTGGCCAGGTGGGCAAGGCCCCAGCAATTACAGGGTTGACTACCCAAACAACAGCTTGTAAGCAGAGAGGGCGCCTATTACCGGGGGGCGGGTGGGCACCTCTCCATGTCCTGCAAGGTGACCCTAAAGGAATCCCCCCCCCCACCCCACCCCCACACACACACACATGCACACACAACCTGGAAAACCTGGGAGAGTGCCTCAACCAACCTGGCAATTTCCCCCTGTGGCAGGTTTGGAAAGTAGCCATTAATTTGATTCGATTTATTGTTGTTACTATTGGGATACAGTGAAAAGAAATACTTTTGTCTGCACAGACAAAGCATACCGTTCATAGAGTACATCGGGAAGAAGGAAGGAGAGAATGCAGAATACAGCATTGCACTCACAGCTAGGGTGTAGAGAAGGATACTTAATATATATACTTAATATATTTAATATATAACTAAAAAATGGTAGGTCCATCCAAAAGTCTGATGGCAGCAAGGAAGAAGCTGTTCTTGAGTCGTTTGGTACATGACCTCAGACTTTTGTATCTTCTTTCCAGCGGAAGAGAGAATGTCCGAGGTGCGTGGGGTCCTTAATTATGCTGGCTGCTTTGCCGAGGCAGCAGGAAGTGTAGACAGAGTCAATGGATGGGAGGCTGGTTTGCATGATGGATTGGGCTACATTCATGACCTTTTGTAGTTTCTTGTGGTCTTGGGCAGAGCAGGAGCCCATACCAAGCTGTGATACAACCAGAAAGAATGCTTTCTATAGTGCATTTGTAAAAATTAATTGAGTCCATTGCAATGCCGGTGCCATTCCTGCCTCTCGGACTATCATTTGGACTCACGATGATGTTGGATTTGTCTCCTGATGCTTACCACCAGCATGGTCTCCTGATCCACTCACCTCTCTGCCCATCTCCAAAGGGCTGGAAAATAACCACCGACCTGCCATTGGTTAGCGATCCAATTTTCTTTGCAACCATGTTCCATATTATAGGCTCTTTGCAGCTGGTCATGTTCCTTGAACTTGTTCTGTACTCAAGGATTGTGGAATGACTTACTTAGTGTAGTTCTCCAGTGAGTTCTCATTGTAGTAGATACAGATGCCCAAGAGAAGGGCACAGAGACCTTGCACGAGTTGTTCTTCTTCCCCAATGTTCTCTGATATCTGTGCAGTTAACTGAAGGATGTTGTCAAGGCCAATCTTAAAACCAGCAACTTGGAAATAAAGAGGTTAGAAAAGTAACAGTGGCAATGGGATGGAGTGTTTATTCAGGAAGCATTTCTTTTCAGTAAATATAGTGTAACAAATATATTTAGAATTGTATCTTCTGATTAAACATCTTATTTTTACACGCAGCGTAACAACTTTCTAAATAAATGAGAAATTAAAATCTCACTTAACCCTGTATTTTGTTTCATTCATTTATTGCCCATCCCTAATTGCCCCTTGAGAAAGTGGTGATAAGCAGCAGCCTTGGACCATGTGTTGCATATACACCCACAGTGCTGTTAGGAAGAGAGTGCCAGGATTTTGACCCAATGACAGTGAAGGAACAGCCGATATATTTGCGAGTCAGGATGGTGAGTGACTTAGAGAGGAACTTGCAGGTGGTGATATTCCCATGTATCTGCTAACCGTCCTTCTAGATGGAAGTGGTTGTGAGTTTGGAAGGTGCTGCCTAAGGAGCCTTGATGAGTTGCTGCAGTGCATCTTGTAGATGGTACACACTGCTGCTACTGTTTGTTGGCAGTGGTAGTAAATGATTAAGGTGATGGATGGGGTTTATGAAGTGGACGCTTTGTCCTGGGTGGTGTTGAGCTTCTTGAGTGTTGTTCGAGCTTCACCCATCCAGTCAAGCGAGGAGTATTCCATCACACTCCTGACTTGTGCCTTGTAGACGGTGGACAGCCTTTGGGGAATCTGGAAGTGAGTTACTCACCGCAGGATTCCCAGTTTCGGAGCTGCCTCACCAGCAGGAACAGGTTCCCTTTGTTTATCTTCTCTGTCCCCAACAATATCTTGAAAACTTTGATCAAATCACCAAATTTAAATGACAGAAACCACAACATGAGTTTCTGTAATCTCTCATTTAAATCTGGGTGTCCAGGTATTTTTCCGGTAAATCTAACTGTGCTCCTGCCAAGGTCAGTCTAACATTCCTGTGCTTTGATGTCTGGGGATGTCTGGTTAGAACATAAGAAATAGGAGCAGGAGTAGGCCATCTGGCCCCTCGAGCCTGCTCCGCCATTCAATAAGATCATGGCTGATCTTTTCGTGGACTCAGCTCCACTTACCCGCCCGCTCACCATAACGCTTAATTCCTTTACTGTTCAAAAATCTATCTATCCTTGCCTTAAAAACATTCAATGAGGTAGCCTCAACTGCCTCACTGGGCAGAGAATTCCACAGATTCACAACCCTTTGTGTGAAGAAGTTCCTCTTCAGCTCAGTCCTAAATCTGCTCTCCCTTATTTTGAGGCCATGCCCCCTAGTTCTAGTTTCACCCGCCAGCGGAAACAACTTCCCTGCTTCTATCTTATCTATTCCCTTCATAACCTTATATGTTTCTATAAGATCTTCCCTCATTCTTCTGAATTCCAATGAGTGTAGCCCCAGTCTACTCAGTCTCTCCTCATAAGCCAACCCTCTCAACTCCGGAATCAACCTAGTGAATCTCCTCTGCACCCCCTCCAGTGCCAGTATATCCTTTCTCAAGTAAGGAGACCAAAACTGTTCACAGTACTCCAGGTGTGGCCTCACCAGCACCTTATACAGCTGCAACATAATCTTGCTGTTTTTAAACTCCATCCCTCCAGCAATGAAGGACAAAATTTCATTTGCCTCCTTAATTACCTCCTGCACCTGCAAACCAACTTTGACTCCAGGTGTGGTCCAGTCAGGGCTGTATCTGCATTGCAGAAACATGACTTCTGTCCCTTGAATTAGATTTTATTCTAGACTGAAAGGCCAGCCCTGATCATTTTCTTAACCATCTCTTGACATTTTAATGATGTGTGTACCTGGGCCCCCAAATCTCTTTGGACCTTCTGCTGTTTCCAGCTTTTCACCATTTAGGCCCCATCGAGTCTGCACTGACTCTCTGACAGAGCATCTTACTCAGGTCCTCTCCCCCGCCCTATCCCGTAACCCCACACATTGACCATGGCTAATCCATCTCACCTACACATCTGTGGGTGAGATAATAAATCAGATAACTAGCCATTCTCAACTTACAACTTACTGTTCAAAGTCAAAATTACTGGCGTCAAATCTGATAGAATCATCCAGGAGAAACCACTGAAGAATTGATTTCTTGTGAAGAGGTCATGTGTTGTATATTTTAAAATTAAAAACAACTAATAAAACATTTATCTCCATACCAGGAGCAGAGAACACTGGGAAATCTCAGCAGGTCCGCCAGCATTTATCAGGAGAGAAATAACGCACAACCCTGCAACTTGTTTCTAACAGAGAATGAATCTCAGAATTGTTACAGTGCAGGAGGCCATTTGGCCCATCGTGTCTGCACCATCTCCCCAAATGAGCAATGCCCTGAGTTCCTGTCCTCCATCTCCCCATCACCCTGCACAATCTTCCTTTTCCGATAAGTCTCATTCCGTTTTGAAACCCTGGATTGAACCTGCCTCCCACGCTCTCATCTGAGCATTCCAGACATTCCCCGCTCGCTGTGTGAAAATTTCCTTCCTCATGTCACTCCTGCTTCTTTTGTCATTTACCTTAAACCTGCGTCTTCTGCTTCTCAATCCGGTCATGAGCGGGAACAATTTCTCCCTGTTTACTAAGACCAGTCCCCTCAGGACATCGCTGTCAAATCTTCTCTCAAACTGCTTTTCTTCAAGGGAAGAAGTCGCATCTTCTCCAATCTCTCTTCATCACGGACGTTCCTCATCCCTGGAAACATTCATGTGATTTATTTTCTCTCTAAAGCCTCCACATCCTTCCTAAGGTGCAGCTCCCAGAAGTGGATACAATACTCCAGCTGAAACCAGACTGATGTTTTATACAAGTTCAGCAGTGTTGTTGTACTCTACACCTCTATTAATAAAGCCCCAAATATTATATGCTTTATTCGTGATCTGGAGTTGCCGGCGTTGGACTGGGGTGGGCACAATAAGAAGTCTCACAACACCAGGTTAAAGTCCAACAGATTTATTTGGTATCACGAGCTTTTGGAGCGCTGCTCCTTCATCAGAGATTTCCTCAAGACTCACCTGAGGAAGGAGCAGCGCTCCAAAAGCTTGTGATTCCAAATAAATCTGTTGGACCTAAACCTGGTGTTGTGAGACTTCTTAATCTGCTTTATTAACTGTTCTCTCTACCTGTCCTGCCACCTTCAATGATTTTGTACAGATACCCCCAGCTCCCTCTGCTCCTGCATGAATTTTACCCTTTATTTTATATTGTCTCTCCATGTTTTTCCTGCCAAAATGCATCACCTCACACTTCTCCGCAGTGAACATCATCTGCCACCTATCCGCCCATTCCTTGTCTATATCCTTTTGACCTTCTACACTGTCCCTCTTCACAGTTTATAATACTTCCAAGTTTTGCATAAAGTTTATTTATTTGTCACAAGTAAGTCTTGCATTAACACTGCAATGAAGTTACTGTGAAAATCCCCTAGTCACCACACTCTGTTTGGGTTACACTGAGGGAGAATTTAGCACGGCCAATGCACCCTAACCAGCACGTCTGTCAGACTGTGGGAGGAAACCGGAGCACCCGGAGGAAACCCACGCAGACACGGGGAGAATGTGCAGACTCTGTACAGACAGTGACCCAAGCCGAGAATCGAACCCGGGTCCCTGGCGCTGTGAGGTAGCAGTGCTAACCCACTGTGCCACCGTGCTGCTCTATTGTGCACAAACTTTGAAACTGTCTCCTGCACACCAAGATCGAGATTATTAATATAAACCAGGAAAAGCAAGGCTCCCAACACCGACCCCCGGGGGACTCCACTACTAACCTTCCTCCGGCCCCAAAAATATCCACTGACCACCAGTCAGTTCCTGTTGCTCAGTACATTCCGTGTCCATGTTGTTATTGCCCCTGTTATCCCAGGAACACAAACTTTGCTCGCAAAGGGACAGGGAAGGGATTGGGCGGAAGGAAGGAGAGAGTTAAAGGATGAAGATGCAAAGCAAAAGGAGATGGAAGAGCAACAAGAAATAAAAGATTGGTTTCGAATCAAGCGATTGGCTTTAATGTGTTTGTGAATGATTTCTTATTACACACTGCCCCCTTGAGGAAAGGACTATCAATGACAAGACCAAACCCACAGAGAAAACGTCATTCAGGGCGACCAACAGTTCTGTATTTTGCTGCAGAAGAGTTAGTCACTTTGATTTAAAAGCCAATGCTTAACCTTTCTTGAACAATCTAGAGCAATGCTTCACCCTCAGGTGTGGTTTGTATTCAGTTCTGGGCATCGTGCTTTATGAAGCATCTGAAGATTTTGTAAAGGAGATATTAGATAAAAAATTTCAGTTATTCCTAATAGGTTATTCAGTTTTTAAATTCATTATGGGATGTGTGGGCGTCGCTGGCTGGGTCAGCATTTATTGCCCATCCCTAATTGCCCTTGAACTGAGTGTCTTGCTCGGCCATTTCAGAGGGCAGTTAAGAGTCACCCACATTGCTGTGGCTCTGGAGTCACATGTAGGCCAGACTAGGTAAGAACATAGAACATAGAACAGTGCAGCACAGAACAGGCCCTTCGGCCCACGATGTTGTGCCGAGCTTTATCTGAAACCAGGATCAAGCTATCCCACTCCCTATCATCCTGGTGTGCTCCATGTGCCTATCCAATAACCGCTTAAATGTTCCTAAAGTGTCTGACTCCACTATCACTGCAGGCAGTCCATTCCACACCCCAACCACTCTCTGCGTAAAGAACCTACCTCTGATATCCTTCCTATATCTCCCACCATGAACCCTATAGTTATGCCCCCTTGTAATAGCTCCATCCCACCCGAGGAAATAGTCTTTGAACTTTCACTCTATCTATCCCCTTCATCATTTTATAAACCTCTAATAAGTCTCCCCTCAGCCTCCTCTGCTCCAGAGAGAACAGCCCTAGCTCCCTCAACCTTTCCTCATAAGACCTACCCTCCAAACCAGGCAGCATCCTGGTAAATCTCCTCTGCACTCTTTCCAGCGCTTCCATATCCTTCTTATAGTGAGGTGACCAGAACTGCACACAGTATTCCAAATGTGGTCTCACCAAGGTCCTGTACAGTTGCAGCATAACCCCACGGCTCTTAAACTCCAACGCCCTGTTAATAAAAGCTAACACACTATAGGCCTTCTTCACAGCTCTATCCACTTGAGTAGCAACCTTTAGAGATCTGTGGATATGGACCCCAAGATCTCTCTGTTCCTCCACAGTTTTCAGAACCCTACCTTTGACCCTGTAATCCACATTTAAATTAGTCCTACCAAAATGAATCACCTCACATTTATCAGGGTTAAACTCCATTTGCCGTTTTTCAGCCCAGCTTTGCATCCTATCTATGTCTCTTTGCAGCCTACAACAGCCCTCCACCTCATCCACTATTCCACCAATCTTGGTGTCATCAGCAAATTTACTGATCCACCCTTCAGCCCCCTCCTCTAAGTCATTAATAAAAATCACAAAGAGCAGAGGACCAAGCACCGATCCCTGTGGCACTCCGCTAGCAACCTGCCTCCAATCCGAAAATTTTCCATCCACCACCACCCTCTGTCTTTGATCAGACAGCCAGTTACCTATCCAATTGGTCAACTTTCCCTCTATCCCACACCTCCTCACTTTCATCATAAGCCAACCATGGGGGACCTTATCAAACGTCTTACTAAAATCCATGTATATGACATCAACTGCCCTACCTTCATCAACACACTTAGTTACCTCCTCAAAAAATTCAATCAAATTTGTGAGGCACGACTTGCCCCTCACGAATCCGTGCTGACTATCCCGGATTAATCCGCATCTTTCTAAATGGTCGTAAATCCCATCCCTAAGGGTAAGGTCGGCAGATTTCCTTTCCTAAACCATAGAATCCCTGTGGAAGGGGGCCATTCGGCCCATTGAGTCTGCACCAACTCTCCGAACGAGCATCTCACCCAAGCCTACCATCCCCCCTAACCCCTAACCTGCACATATTTGGACTGTGGGAGGAAACCGGAGTACCCGGAGGAAACCCACGCAGACATGGGGAGAAGTGCAGACTCCACACAGACAGTGACCCGAGCCAGGAATCGAACCCAGGTCTCTGACACCGTGAGGCAGCAGTGCTAACCCACTGTGCCACTTTGTGACCTTTAAAACACATTAGTGAACCATCTGGGCTTTTACAACAATGGTTGCATTATAAGACTTCTTTTAAATTTAAATCTCACCATCTGCTATGGTGGGATTCAAACCAGAATCCCCAGAGCAGGCACGGTGGCATGGTGGCATAGCGGTGAGCACTGTTGCCTCACGGCACAGAGACCCAGGTTCAATTCCCGGCTTGGGTCACTGTCTGTGCAGAGTCTGCACATTCTCCCCGTGTCTGCGTGGGTTTCCTCCAGGTGCTCCGGTTTCCTCCCACAGTCCAAAAGATGCGCTGGTTAGGGTGGATTGGCCATGCTTAAATTGTTCCTTATTCTTTACTCAGAGAGTAGTAAGCGCGTGGAATGCCCTGCCTGCAGCAGTAGTGGACTCGTCAACATTAAGAGCATTCAAATGGTTATTGGATAAACATATGGATGATATTGGAATAGTGTAGGTTAGAGGGGCTTTAGATTGGTTTCACTGGTCGGCGCAACATCGAGGGTCGAAGGGCCTGTACTGCGCTGTAATGTTCTATGTTCTATGTCAAGGGGACTAGCAGGGTAAATATGTGTGGTTATGGGAATAGGGCCTGGGTGGGATTGTTGTTGGTGCAGACTCGATGGGCCAAAGGGCCTCCTTCTGCACTGTCGGGATTCTATGGTTAAACCTGGGTCACTGGATCGTTATTTTAGTGACAATAGCAATTCCTTTCTGGCTAACCCCCTCCAGAGATTGAAGAAACTGGGATTGCTCCCCTCAGAATGGAGGACGGTGAAGAGGAGATTGAACGGGCATGTTTAAGATGTGGATGAGCCAGGCTGGAATTAATAATGAGGAACAGTGTCCAGTGACAGGGGGAGGCAGTCAGTCAGCAGAGATCACAGAGTTAATGTCAGATAATCATTCCATTAGTGTCAGATTTCCATAATTGTGGCATAAGATGAGGATTCGATGATACTCTTACACTCGAACCCCTCGTACTGGCCTTAGCCCCACATCCAGCAGATCCCCAATTCACAGACATCTATCGATCACAGATTGGAGACAGCGTAACTAGTTTCTGAGTGGGGAAAACTGAAACACATCTTGTAAAATTGCTTTGCCCGTCACAAAAGCACATTAGACTGGTAGGAGGTACAAAGTACCCCAATTGTATAAAAAAAAGTCTTTAAATGTATTAAACTGTCTAAGTTTACCAGGAGTTGTTCATGTGTTTTACGTTTGTGTTAAGTTTGTGTTAAGTTTAACCAGTCACCTGCAGCTCAAGACAAAATAAAATTGCCGGCAGATTACAGCAATTAGAATCAGCCCAGGGACAAACTAAATAAATGTGGATGGATTGGGATAAAGAGAGGGATGTCTACACTTTGACTAAGATTCAGCAGTTAGGATTATGGCAGAAATACACTTCCAAAGCCCCTGCTGTCTTGTCACTTTTTTATTCATATTTCTGCATTAGCCTTTGACATTATGGACCGATGTCCATCGATCCTAATCCATTTGCTGATCTCTCTGCTACAATACAATTCAGAATGTGGCCAGTGGGTGGCAGTTTGGAGCTGATTTTCCTCTTGTCTCCCTGTTCCACCCTCACCTTCAACTGATTGATGGGAGTTCCTTCTTTCCTTTTTCACTCAGCCGATATATTTTAATTCCCCGATGCTTCTTCTCACTTACTAACATCTCCGGACTCCCAGATCCATCTCTCACTCATGGACTTCCAGGAACATTTCACCTTGATGCTAGTCACTTGAATATTGACAGACAAACTAAACCTTATCCAGTTAAATAAACCAAGCGCCTATACGGTCAGCTTCACAGATAACAAGCAATATAAAGAGTATTTCGGAAATAATTTTACTGGATGGGCCGGTGATATTGTTTATAAATTGCTTTTAACTGCAGAATAAATGATTATTTAATGGAGGAAATGGTGATTTATGCTTCCTTCTTTATTACCCTGCAACTTAAACTGGCAATAAAATTATCTTGTCCAAGTCCTGAACAGAACAATGCAATGCCCCTTTCTTATTTATTTTATGCCTCAAATATAATTGTTACCGACACAAATACCACAAACAATAACTCCAAACCTTACTCACCTCAAATATACATTACAGGCATCCAGAAATTGCCATTTCATAACAACAACTTAGGGGAAGTGATGGGCTAGTGGTATTATCGCTAGACTAGAGATCCAGAAACTCAGCTAATGCTGAGTTTCCGTTACCAGCAGGTAGCGGAGTTTGAATTCAATAAAAAGAATATCTGGAATTAAGAATCTACTGATGACCATGAAACCATTGCCAAAAGAGAAAATGCTGGAAAGTCTCAGCAGGCCTGGCAGCATCCGTAAGGAGAGAAAAGAGCTGACGTTTCGAGTCCAGATGACCCTTTGTCAAAGCTAAAAGACATAGAAAGTGAATTTTCTTTGAAAGAGAATTTTGGTTTCAGATTCCAGCATCCGCAGTAATTTGCTTTTATGAAACCATCGCCGATTGTCGGAAAAACCCATCTGGTTCACTAATGTCCTTTAGGGAAGGAAATCTGCCGTCCTTACCCGGTCTGGCCTACATGTGACTCCAGAGCCACAGCAATGTGGTTGACTCTCAACTGCCCTTGGAACAAGGGCAACTAGGGATGGGCAATAAATGCTGGCCAGCCAGCGACACCCATGTCCCACGAATGAATAAAAAAAAATCTGTATTTAAAAAGCACCATTAATGTTGTAAACCACAGCGATGATCAAAATGCAAAGTTTGACACTGAGCCACATATGAGACAAATACAAGAGTGAAGAATAATGTGACCAGTTTTATGGGTGATGAAGAAAGATGACGGCAGTTTTAAGCTTTGCAATCGAGAAATACGGAAACCGCGAGAAACCTCAGAAAGAGCTGAGACAATATTTGCTGAAACTAAAAGCCTTGCCTTTCCTGAGCGGCTGACTCTCAGAAGTGCTACAGAGATAAATGAGTAGAGTTCAGGAAGCGTAGTCACTGTTCAAACCTAAAGGAACAGAATTTGTTTTAATATATCCGATTGAGTTTAATGGCACCTGCCATCAGTGTCTACAAATCATCTCACAAATCGCAGCACGGCAGATTCCATAGGAGTTGTGAATGGTCGCTGGAGGATTTGTTTATCATTAACTTCGTGAAAAATTTGGCATGTCCGCTATGACTCTCACCAACTTTTACAGATACACCATAGAAAGCATCCTTTCTGATCGTATCACAGCTTGGTATGGGTTCCTGCTCTGCCCAAGACCGCAAGGAACTACAAAAGGTCGTGAACGAAGCCCAGTCCATCACGCAAACCAACCTCCCATCCATTGACTCTGTCTACACTTCCCACTGCCTCGGGAAAACAGCCAGCATAATTAAGGACCCCGCGCACCCCGGACATTCTCTCTTCCACCTTCTTCTGTCGGGAAATACAAAAGTCTGAGATCACGGACCAACCGTCTCAAGAACAGCTTCTTCCCTGCTGCCGTCAGACTTTTGAATGGACTTTCCTTGCATTAAGTTGATTTTTCTCTACACCCTAGCTATGACTGTAACACTACATTCTGCACTCTCTCCTTTCCTTCTCTATGAACGGTATGCTTTGTATAGCGCGCAAGAAACAATACTTTTCACTGTATGTTAATACATGTGACAATAATAAATCAAATCAAATCAAATCAACAGCAACTCGTTCTCAAGCTCCTGCAAGTTTCAAACAATTGCTGCTTTTGCAAATGAATTGCACATAAAGTTAGGTCTGGTAATGATCAGCGTAATGACCTTTCCAATTGGTAATGACTGAGATCCGCCCTTCATTTCCTCAGAAAGTAAACAATTGTAAATGTGAAGTTTCACCTTTAACTTTATGATTGCTTTTAAATGTTTTTTAAGAAGTCAAATTTTTAAATGATTTTTTTTCATATCTGCGCTATCTCTCTCTCTCTCTTCTGAGCTTTCTCTCTTTCTCTCAATCCAGCCTTTCTTTCCCTCTCTTTATTTCTCCTTCTCTTCCTGATTTGATTCTAATTTGTTCGTTTCCTTTTCTGTCATCACTCAATTACCTTCCCAACGGCAACCAGGGATGGGCAGTAAATGCTGGATAAATGGCAGACTGTTGGCTACATTGTTGATTGAATAAAATGGAGAATTTTAGACTAAGTCTCACAAAGGGTTAACTGCAATGCTCTAGAAGGAAAGGACAGATATTCCTGTGATTGGAGAGAGTCTGGGAGAAAGCAGGATGGCCAAAAGCTGGAGAATGGGAGTGTTACACAGAAACATAGATAGAAACATAGAAACTAGAAGCAGGAGGAGGCCATTCGGCCCTTCGAGCCTGCTCCACCATTCATTATGATCATGTCCAATCATCATATTCAATATCCTGATCCCCCCTTTCCCCCCATATCCCTCGATCTCTTTAACCCCAAGCACTAATACCTAATTTCTTCTTGAAATCACTTTTGACATCAACTACTTTCTGTGGGAGTGAATTCCACACATTCACCACCCTCTGGGTGAAGAAATCTCTCCTCACCTCAGTACCAAAAGGTTTACCCCCTTATCCTCAAACTATAACCCCTAGTTCTAGACTCCCCCACCATCGGGAACATTCTTTCTGAATCTACCCTGTCTAACCCTGTTAGGATTTTATAAGTTTCTATGAGATCCCCTCTCACTATTCTAAACTCCAGTGAATATAATCCTAACCGACTTAGTCTCTCCTCATGTGACAGACCTGCCATCCCAGGAATCAACCTGGTAAACCTTCGCTGCGCTCCCTCTATAGCAAGGACATCCTTCCTCAGATGAGGACACCAAAACTGCACACAATACTCCAGGTGTGGCCTCATCAACACCCTGTACAATTGCAGTAAAACATCCCTATCCCTATACTCAAATCCTCTCGCTATGAAGGCCAACATACCATTTGCCTTCTTTACTGCCTGCTGTACCTGCACGCTTACTCTCAGTATTCCCATAGCTGTAAATATATTAAGAAGTCTCACAACACCAGGTTAAAGTCCAACAGGTTTATTTGGAATCACGAGCGTTCGGAGCGCCGCTCCTTTGTCAGATGTGAGTGAATACATTACAAGAGTGTTTGTATCTAACCGTCTGTGCCAAATATGAAATCTACTCCAACCCAAAAGGATAATATTATCTCGGGGCGAGAGGTAAAGGAAGGGCCTGAATTCCGGGCCTGAATTTTTCACTCTATGCAGTGGCGGCAATCCTGGTGGGCAGGCACTAAATTCGGCGTGACGGATGAAGTCAACTTGCCGTTGGCTGGATCCTGGTTTGGGATGCTGCTCTCCTGACTTTGCTGGCAGGTCAAAGGTCAAGTTCCCCTGTTGGGAACGACAATTCACATCTCACATACACTCATTAACAGGACAACTCAGTGGAGCCCGTCGTCGCGAGGGGGTCATTCGAATGCTTCGTTTATAAAGAGTGTGCACTTGAGCAGCTTCCCTTCTCCCTGTGAGGTCCGTAGCTGCTGGGCGGGGGAGGCGGGGGGTGGTGGGGGGGGAGGCGGGGGAGGCGGGGGGAGGCGGGGGGAGCCGGGGGGGGGGGAGGCGGGGGGGAGGCGGGGGGAGCCGGGGGGAGCCGGGGGGGGGAGGCGGGGGGGGAGGCGGGGGGGGGAGGCGGGGGGGGAGGCGGGGGGGAGGCGGGGGGGGAGGCGGGGGGGGAGGCGGGGGGGAGGCGGGGGGAGGCGGGGGGAGAGGCGGGGGGAGAGGCGGGGGAGAGGCGGGGGGAGAGGCGGGGGGAGAGGCGGGGGAGAGGCGGGGGGAGAGGCGGGGGGAGAGGCGGGGGGAGGCGGGGGGAGGCGGGGGGGAGGCGGGGGGGAGGCGGGGGGAGGCGGGGGGAGGCGGGGGGAGGCGGGGGGAGGCGGGGGGGAGGCGGGGGGGAGGCGGGGGGAGGCGGGGGGAGGCGGGGGGAGGCGGGGGGAGGCGGGGGGAGGCGGGGGGAGGCGGGGGGAGGCGGGGGGAGGCGGGGGGAGGCGGGGGGAGGCGGGGGGAGGCGGGGGGAGGCGGGGGGGAGGCGGGGGAGGCGGGGGAGGCGGGGGGGAGGCGGGGGGGAGGCGGGGGGAGGCGGGGGGGAGGCGGGGGGGGAGGCGGGGGGAGGGCGGGGGGGAGGCGGGGGGGAGGCGGGGGGAGGCGGGGGGAGGCGGGGGAGGCGGGGAGAGGCGGAGGGGAGGCGGGGGGAGGCGGGGGGGAGGCGGGGGGAGGCGGGGGGAGGCGGGGGGAGGCGGGGGGGAGCCGGGGGGGAGGAGGGGGGAACCGGGCGGGGCACGGGGGGGAGGCGGGGGGAGGTGGGGGGGAGGAGGGGGGAGCCGGGCGGGGCACGGGGGGAGGCGGGGGGAGGTGGGGGGAGGCGGGGGGAGGTGGGGGGGGCACGGGGGGGAGGCGGGGGGGAGCCGGGGGGGAGGCGGGGGGAGCCGGGGGGGAGGCGGGGGGAGCCGGGCGGGGCACGGGGGGGAGGCGGGGGGAGGCGGGGGAGCCGGGGGGGGAGGCAGGGGGAGCCGGGGGGGAGGCGGGGGGAGCCAGGCGGGGCACGGGGGGAGGCGGGGGGAGCCAGGGGGGAGGAGGGGGGAGCCGGGGGGGTGGAGGGGGGAGCCGGGGGGGAGGAGGGGGGAGCCGGGGGGGAGGAGGGGGGGAGCCGGGCGGGGCATGGGGGGGAGGCGGGGGGAGGCCGGGGGGAGGCGGGGGGGAGGCGGGGGGAGGTGGGGGGAGGCAGGGGAAGCCGGGGAGGAGCCGCGGGGGAGGCAGGGGGAGCCGGGGGGGAGGAGGGGGGAGCCGGGCGGGGCACGTGGGGGAGGCGGGGGAGGTGGGGGGGAGGAGGGGGGAGCCGGGCGGGGCACGGGGGGGAGACGGGGGGAGGTGGGGGGAGGCGGGTGGGAGGCGGGGGGGGGGGGCACGGGGGGGAGGCGGGGGAGCCGGGGGGGAGGCGGGGGGAGGCGGGGGGAGCCGGGGGGGCGGCGGGGGGAGGCGGGGGGAGGCGGGGGGAGGCGGGGGGAGCCGGGGGGGGGGGAGGCGGGGGGAGGCGGGGGAGGCGGAGGGAGCCGGGGGGGGTGGCAGGGAGGAGCCGCGGGGGAGGCGGGGGGTGGTGGGGGGGAGGCGGGGGTGGAGGCGGGGGAGGCGGGGGGAGGCGGGGGGGTGGCGGGGGGAGCCGGGGGGAGGCAGAGGAAGGCGGGGGAGGTGGGCGGGACATGGGGGGAGGAGGCGGGTGGGGCGCGGCGGGGGGCAGTATCTGGGAAGGGGAGGGAATTTTTTTATTATTTGCTCGTTGGACATGGGTGTCGCTGGCTGGTCAGCATTTATTGCCCATTCCTAGTTGCCCTTGCAGGGCAGTTGAGAGTCAACCACATTGCTGTGGCTCTGGAGTCACTTGTAGGCCAGACCAGGTAAGGACGGCAGATTTCCTTCCCCAAAGGGCACTCGTGAACCAGGTGGGTTTTTCCGACAATCGACAAAGGTTTCATGGTCATCTGTAGACTTTTAATTCCAGATTAGGTGGATTGGCTGCTAAATTGCCCCTTAGTGTCCAAAGATGTGTAGATTAGGTGGATTGGCCGCAGGGAATGTGTAGGGTCACGGGAATTGGGCGAGGGAGTAGCCTTGGGTAAGATACCCTGTCAGAGAGTCATTGCAAACCCGATGGGACGAATGGCCTCTTCTGCACTGTCGGGATTCTATGATTTTTATTGAATTCACATTGCATAATCTGTCATGGTGGGATTCGAACCCAGGTCCTACAAGAATTATCCAGGGTCTGTGGATTACTAGTCCAGTGACAATACCACTACGCCACTGCCTCTCCTATGTCTTAGAGGGCGGGTTCGGTAGTGTTGATGGTGGGGTTCTGGGGGTGGCCTCAGGGTATTGGTGATACACAGGATCAGTCACAGATAGAGGGGGGATGAGATGTGTTAGGTGGCAAGTCCGGGGTGAGAATCTGGCAGCTGAAGGACTTGTTGGGGGGGTGGGGGGGGCTCACTCAGGGGATGGGACAGGTGACTCAGATAATGTGAGGAGACAGGGTCAGGGTGGGCATAGGATGGTGACAGGCGCTGACATTCAGGGGAAGGGAAGGCATGTGGAGGTGGATCGTGATGGGGTCCAGAGTGACGGGGGAGGTTCAAGAGCGATAAATGGTAGTTTATGGGGGCAGGAAGTTGTTGGGTGACGGGGGGAGGGTGGAAGGTGGTGGGTGACGGGGGGAGGGTGGAATGGATGGAGGTTGAAAGATGACATGAACCATCTTCAAAACTGCCCTTGACGAGGTTTGCGAATCAGTCAGACTCTTCGGGGGGCGGGGGTGGGGGTGGGGGGGGGGTCATTGCAGGCAGATGCAGTTAAAGGTCGGGACAAGTGGTCGATTAAAGAGACACCACGATAATGATGAGGCAACTGGATGTTAGCGAAACGCACTCACTCTCCTCTCCGTGCTGAAGCGACAACTTTATCCCACTCACCGTTCTCCAAACCTGAGATCCCAGCAACGCGTGGAGTGGCCATTCATTCTGTGCCATTGGCCATCAGAGGGAGAGAGGGAGGGTGGGAGAGATGGAGGGAGGAGGGAGGGAGAGAGGCATGGAGGGAGGGAGAGAGGCATGGAGGCAGGGAGAGATGGAGGGAGGGAGGGAGGGAGAGATGGAGGGAAGGGGAGGAGGGAGCGAAGGAGGAAGGGAGAGATGGAGGGAGGGAGGAGTGAGGGAGAGAGTGAGGGAGGGAGGGAGGGAGGGAGGAAGAGGTGGAGGGAGGCAGGGAGGAGGGGGGAGGGGGGATGGAGGGAGTGAGGGAGGAGGGAGGGAGGGAGAGAGGGATGGAGGGTGAGGAGGGAAAGATGGAGGGAGGGAGAGATGGAGGGACGAAGGGGGAGAGAGGGAGAGATGGAGAGTGGCAGGGAGGAGGGAGGGAGGGAGAGATGGAGGGAGTGAGGAAGGAGGGAGAGAAGGAGAGAAGGTGAGATGGAGGGAGAGAGAGAGAGATAGAGGGAGGGAAGGAAGGAGAGAGAGGAAGGAGGGGAATGTCTCCGAGGGACACAGCAGGTGGACAGAAAACATGCCTCCATCCTGCCAGGTGAATAGCCACGGCTGACAAGAGCTTGTGTGGTTCGTGTTTCTCTGCTGCCAAGGCAGTGGTCTCGCGATAGAGTTCTGAGGGCAGTGGAGGCAAGTGGAATAGTGGCCATGTTTGGACAGCTAGATGAAGACCGGCTGCTGTGAGAAGGAGAGACCTTGTAAAGGACGCGCTCACTCAATGTGTCACTTAAATCCATTCACACATCCTCTGGGGCTTCGATGACACACCCTGCACACAACCCAGCCTTGCTAATGACTCTCACCAGATCAGGAACTGGAGGGCCAATCACAGGTTGGCACAGGGCCATAGGGAACCAGGAGCTGAGCAGCAAGAAGAGGCGGTGCCTCCTACGGCCAAGAGATTGGCAAACAAGAATCACCACAATGGTGAGCATTGGCCTGACCAGTGAGTGCATCTCCAGCAACCTACCGCCTGTGGCCCCCCCCCCCCCCCCCCACCCACTCCACAAGATTCTCCAAGCTCCTCACGGTTACGTAATTAGTGCACTGAAAAGCAGAAGATTTTGCAGGTTCACTCACCCTGCTGCCCAACGGGAACCGCACCAACTTTCCTGCCTGCAACAGGGCTTGGTCTCCAGAATGGAAGGTTCAGTCCCCGACCTCCACCGGAATGCTTCGAGCAAGTGTCAGGCCTAACTCAGGCTCAGGCCTGGTCAAAGTGATTCACTCCCTTTCACACCACATCAGCTCACACGGTGAAGCCAATGAGAGGTCAGTACACTTCTGTACAGAATGGGTGACTGTGATGATGACATTTTAGTTACCTTGGGGATTGATGGGGGTAAATCACATGTGCACATTGGAGATATATTTCAATCACTGCAGGAACACCATCGGAGAATGTGGAAAATTATCATAGAATCAGAAAATCCTTACAGTGCACAAGGAGGCCATTCGGCCCATTGAGTCTGCACTCACTCTCTGACAGAGTATTCCACCCAGGCCCTTTCCCATAACCCCACGTATTTATCTTGTTAATCCCCTAATCTACACATCTTGGGACACTAAGGGGCAATTTGGCATGGCCAATCCACCTAACCTGCACATTTTTGGACTGTGGGAGGAAACCGGAGCACCCGGAGGAAACCCATGCAGACACGAGGAGAACGTACAGACTCCACACAGACAGTCACCTAAGATTGGAGTTTGATAAATGTACTCAGAGACATGGGAAAGCCCTGATGCATTTATTAATGACTAGCAGAAGACTGTGAGTCTGGTAATCTGAAAGAGGAACTAATTCACGGCAGAACAGCTGTTGGAGTGATGGATGATACATTATCAGATCATTTGCAGTCTCCAGAAGGTTTGACGTTGATGAGGATGATTCAGTGATGTAGCCAAACTGAAAACAGGACGCAGAATTGATCAGGTCATTGGAGGAGAGAGTACCGGAGAGAGAGAGCTCGAACCCCAAAGTAACAGATACAGTGAAACTCACCAGACATGAACAAGGGAAACCAGAGAGAGGGAGGGGTTTGTGGCATGAAAAGCAAATAATGGTGGAAGCCCAGGCTAACTGTTGCTGGTGTGACTGAGAAAGATGTGGATGTGGGAACTGTCCCACCGAAGACACACTATGTCATTGGTTTAAAAAGATGAGTCATCAAAGAATTTCTAGTTCCAAGGAACATCACAGAGTCACAACGGTTTAATGGGATGGCAAACTAAGTGGCAAAGTATCTAAAAAAACTTAACAGAGTGCAACAATCCATTATCTATTTGCTTCACAGCACCAGGGACCCGGGTTTGATTCCCGGCTTGGGTCACTGTCTGTGCGGAGTCTGCACGTTCTCCCCGTGTCTGCGTGGGTTTCCTCCGGGTGCTCCGGTTTCCTCCCGCAATCCGAAAGACATGCTGGTTAGGTGCATTGACCTGAACAGGCGCCGGAGTGTGGCAACTGGGGGAATTTCACAGTAACTTCATTGCAGTGTCAATGTAAGCCTACTTGTGACACTAATAAATAAACTTGAAACTTTATCTCAGTTGTTACGCCATGACGATGAATGGTATTGGGAAGGAGGAAGATCAGAAATCATTAAAAAATCTCAGGAAGAGATTGATGTCAGCAGAAGTATGAGGCCATTCAACCTGCATGATTCTACACTAATAGCAGATGGGTCACATATTCAACTCCAAACTAGGAATCAAAAGAACCACTAACATCCTCTTCACTTCCTACAAAGTCATGGAAATGTCCAGAAATAGATTCATTTGAAATAAAGGGAAAAACATTCATGACGACATGAGATATATTGAAGTGAAACAGTTGCATGGTCACACATTGGAATCAGTGGTAACACCATTGAAAGAAATGTTTACAGTCCATGGAATTCCAGATATTGTGACATCTGATAACAGCCCACAATTCACCAACTTATAGTTTCAAACGGACTCGAAACATTGGGTGGGATTTTACGACCTCGTTCGGGCGAGGTTTGTAAAATCCTGCGCGGGACCAATGGAGAATTCCATTCATAGAATCATAGAAACCCTACAGTGCAGAAGGAGGCCATTCGGCCCATCGAGTCTGCACCGACCACAATCCCACCCAGGCCCTACCCCCACATAGTTACCTGCTAATCCCTCTAACCTACGCATTTTAGGATTCTAAGGGGCAATTTGTTTTTAACCTGGCCAATCAACCTAACCCGCACATCTTTGGACTGTGGGAGGAAACCGGAGCACCCGGAGGAAACCCACGCAGACACGAGGAGAATGTGCAAACTCCACACAGACAGTGACCCGAGCATCGAACCCAGGACCCTGGAGCTGTGAAGCAGCAGTGCTAACCACTGCGCTACCGTGCCACCCTCCGCGAGCCGCGTTCGCCCCGATTCTGGGATGAGTGAGGCGGTAAAATTCCGACCAGACTCTGTTTCCCTCTCCACAGAGGCTGCCAGACCTGCTGAGTTCATCCAGCATTTCCTGTTTTTATTTGATATTAGAATGGGTGTTGTGTGTAGGTTAAGTATATGGAGCTAACAGTATTACTCACTACTCAGGTCTTGTGCTGAATTCTGACCCCACTAGTGAAAGGATAACGTGCCAGCACACTCACTCTTGAGGGACATTAGACATTTTCAGTATAAAAATTTGAACCTTTGAAAAGTTGGAGCCTCTGCTCCAACAGAAACAATCTCTGTGGCCTCAATGGTTGTGCAAGTTGTCAGTTTACACTCAGTGGTGCCAAACAGCACCAGTGTAGAGTAACATTACTGTGATGGACACCCCCCCATTTATATCCTCACAAACCCACGCACCAGCCACATGAAACACTCTCACATTTTCAACAGCTGGGGAATTTTATAGCAATACGAAAACAGTAATTTTAACTCTTAAAAATGTCAAAGAGAGACTGATCTCCAGCCCTGCCTCTGAACAATGATGGTTCAAGTAAGTTAGCAATGAAACAAATGGAAATCTAGGGGACAGAAAAGAGTTACCAGGATATTGCCTGGTATGGAGGGTATTAGCTATGAGGAGAGGTTGGAGAAACTTGGTTTGTTCTCACTGGAACGACGGAGGTTGAGGGGCAACCTGATAAAAGGCTACAAGATTATGAGGGGCATGGACAGAATGGATAGGCAGAAGCTTTTTCCCAGGGTGGAAGAGTCAATTACTCGGGGGCACAGGTTTAAGGTGTGAGGGGCAAGTTTTAAAGGAGATGTACGAGGCAGATGTTTTACACAGAGAGTAGTGGGTGCCTGGAACTCGCTGCAGGGGGAGGTAGTGGAAGCAGATACGATAGTGAGTTTTAAGGGGCATCTTGACAAATACATGAACAGGATGGGAATAGAACATAGAACAGTACAGCACAGAACAGGCTCTTCGGCCCACGATGTTGTGCCGAGCTTTATCTGAAACCAAGATCAAGCTATCCCACTCCCTATCATCCTGGTGTGCTCCATGAATAGAGGGGTATGGTCCCCGGAAGGTTAGGGGGTTTTAGTTCAGTCGGGTAGCATGGTCAGTGCAGGCTTGGAGGGTCGAAGGGCCTGATCCTGTGCTGTAATTTTCTTTGTCCTTTATAACCAGTGGAGTCTGGAATGAAGGTGACTTATGAACAACATCCTCCACAAGCCAGTGACTTCACTCCTCTCTCAAGCATCGCCCATTTAAAAATGTCATCGCTTTATAATTTCTTCAGCTTAATCCAATGGGCCTCCCTCTTTCCTGGTCGATTTTGGAAAGGTGGAGAAATGATTTGACTCTGGAAAAACTTGAGAGAACAGAAATTTGCACCAAAATCGAAATTAAACCGCAGGGTGGAATTAAACACGGTGCAGCGCCAACACACCGCTCTACGCTGACTCTGCGATTTCCTAAAATGGTGAACATTGATATCGGAAACTCAGAACATTAACCTGGACTACAGCTCAGGAGCCCAGAATTCAGCTTATAGTTAGTAATGTCCACAGCCTCGTACCTGAGACAGGATGTTGATACATTGCTGGAGCAGAGAGACTGGAGGATTACCAAAACAACAAAAGCAGAAAATGCTGGAAAGTCTCAGCAGGTCTGACAGCATCTGTGGGGAGAGAATAGAGCCAACGTTTCGAGTCTAGATGATCCTTTGTCAGAGCTAAGCTTAGCAGAGCTAAGTTTGCACGTTCTCCCTGTGTCTGCCTCCGGGTGCTCCGGTTTCCTCCCACAATCCAAACATGTGCGGGTTAGGTGGATTGGCCATGATAAATTGTCCCTTAGTGTCAGGGGGACTAGCTAGGGTAAATACATGGCGTTATGTAGATAGGGTCTGGGTGGGATTGATGTCGGTGCAGGCTCGATGGGCCAAATGGCCTCCTTCTGCAGGATTCTATGGTTCTAACTGGGGTGAGACAAATAAAAATGGAAGGGCAACAATTTTGGCAAACAATTCTCATTCATGACAAAACATCCAAAAAAGCACAAGCCCATGGAGACCAAAGATTTATTGGTGTGAATTCTGTGATAAATGCAGGATGCACAAATAACTGTGAAGCTTCAATTCTCCATCTGTAGTGCCTTTGTAACTTTACTCTCAATATTCATGAGGAGAGGTTTGATGCGCGATTGAATCACTCGGGAGGCTGGATCGTACCCGGGAAATAAAGGCTTTTATTACTAACAAGAATGGAGCATACTATATACAATACAATCCCAGACTAAAGGGTCACCAGGCAGTGCAGTGACCTTTATACTCCTCCAGGTAGGCGGAGCCAACTGGAGTGTACCACAGAACAATATCAACAGGTAGAACACCCCAACCCTAACCCCAACAGTGACAACAGTAACATATCTACAAGTACCCATAGTGCTGACCATCTATGGTTCAGTACTCATAGTGGTAACCAACTATGGTTCACCACAAGGTTTTATCGGGAGAATTCTGCTGAGCTATCAGAACAGTTTATGAAACTTTTCTCTGTCTGTCTGCACGTACATTATTAATACAATGTCAGAGCTTTACACAGAGCTGTAACTTTGCTGATTGGTTCTTATTAGCCATTCCACAACATGACCAGATTGATTGCTCAATCTATTTACAGTCAGGATAATAATTCCCCATTATTCCCACGCAGCCTCCTCCCTCACCAGCCTCACAACTCTGGAATTTTACCCAGCAGTTGCGGAATTACATCTGCCACCCCCCTGACTCCCTCATGAATAACAAAACCTTCACTACTTTCACTGAGGCCCATTCAGGCAAAGCCCCCCAACTCCGTTCCTACCCCCCACTCATTTGAAACAATTCAACTCGGGTCACTGTCTATGTGGAGTCTGCACGTTCTCCCCGTGTCTGTGTGGGTTTCCTCCGGGTGCTCCAGTTTCCTCCCACAGTCCGAAGATGGGCGCGTTAGGTGGATTGGCCATGATAAATTGTCCCTCAGTGTCAGGGGGACAAGCTAGAGTAAATGCATGGGGTTATGGGGATAGGGCCTGGATGGGATTGTGATCGGTGCAGACTCGATGGG
The DNA here is from genome assembly GCF_964213995.1 of Mustelus asterias. Lineage (NCBI taxonomy): Eukaryota > Metazoa > Chordata > Chondrichthyes > Carcharhiniformes > Triakidae > Mustelus > Mustelus asterias. Next base: position 2,898,286 of record NC_135801.1, on the reverse strand, counting down.
CCGAATGGCCTCCTTCTGCACTGTAGGATTCTATGAATTCCCAGTTCCTTCATTGCTCGGGTCACCGATCTTCAGACCTCCACCCCCGCTTTCCAAAGTGGCTCTCAGTTAGAGAATGTCCGATTCCACACCAGGTAAAAACGGGTACAGCTGTATTGTCTGAACCCGGTGAAACACTCAAGAATGCCCACTTCCTGAACGCATGAGTGTTACCATAGAATCCGACAGTGCAAAGGGAGGCCATTCGGCCCATCAAGTCTGCACCGACTCTCTGACAGAGCATCTTACCGAGGCCCTACCCCCATAACCCCATGTATTTACCCTGCTAATCCGCGCCCCCCCCCAAACACACACATATTGGAACACTAAGGGGCAATTTAGCATGGCCAATCCACATTAATGCTGAAGACTCTCTGAATTTGGGGATGAGATTCACCTGCATGCAACGGAGATTGGAAGGTGTTCGCTCTGCAACCAGTTTGACTCTGATTGGATGAATGAACTCTGGGTAAGTGATGCTGGGTAAGTGTGTGAAATTCAATCACTGCCCCCCAGAGACCTGGTGAGAAACTCATTGAAAAGAATAAGAATAACAACATCTTTCCCATAATGAAGGCAGCATCCAATTGCAGATCACTAACAGGGAGGGAAGGAGTTACACTTCAAATAATGTGATATATTCTAATTTGGATAGTTAGGCAGTGAAGGATACAACTGGTGCCAATCTTTACCCTTACAAATTTTTATTTACAGAGATACACATTATAAGCGCGCTTCTCCAAATCCAACAAAGCCAATTTCAGCCTGATCCTGTATATAGGAATCAAATTTATGAGGTGGCACGGTGGCACAGTGGTTAGCACTGCTGCCTCACAGCGCCAAGGACCTGGGTTCAATTCCCGGCTCGGGTCACTGTTTGTGTGGAGTTTGCACATTCTCCCCGTATCTGCGTGGGTTTCCTCCGGGTACTCCGGTTTCCTCCCTCAATCCAAAGATGTGTGGGTTAGGTTGATTGGCCATGCTAATAATTGCCCCTTAGTGTCCTGGGACATGTTGGTTAGAGGGATTAGTGGGGTAAATATGTGGGGTTGTGGCGGTAGGGCCTGGGTGGGATTATGGTCGGTGCAGACTCGATGGGCCGAATGACCTCCTTCTGCACTGTAGGGATTCTATGTTTCTATGTGAATCCTCAGCCAATGCCCACCAGCCGAACACTATTAAAGACACAATTAATTGTATCATCACGATAATATTTATGGAGGATAGAGATTTATGATTTGTTCTGCCCAACAGACAGGAGAAAATTTCCCCCATTTAGTTTCACTAATGTCTGAATATTTAAATTACGTTGTAGAGTTAATTTTGATCTTCATAGAATACCCTCGACTTGGCCTGATTGCAAATGGCAAACAATCTCCCCTGAAATCACCCACACATTGAAAAACATTCAAAGGTTCCTTTATATCGATGTGTTTGTGACATTATTGATGGATAATGTGATGAATTCAATGAACCAGCCAATGGGAATGGACTGTATGTTCAGTATCAGCTTCCCAGATTTGGGAAACCAGGATGAGAAAGGGGAGCAGGTGAACAGAATTCCTTCAAAGACACAACACAAAGTCAAAGTGTGAAGACCAGGCGGATTTACTGGTTCGCAAAGTAGAGGAGGGTTTCATTCATAGCAAGGCTGAGTGCACTGACACTTCCAGTGTCAATATTCCTGTGTAACATCACACAAGATGCATTGTCCTGCTGGGGTATGTTACATCTCACACACCAGAAACAACTGCGAACACACACTCAGCAACATCTAGAGAGAAAAACAACACCCGAACCAACATTTATGGAGCTCTGAAGATTCACACAGACTCAAAACTTTCTCTCTCCACAGATGCTGCAAGACCTGCTGAGTATTTCCAGCATTTTCTGTTGTTATTTATGGACCTCGAATGGTTAATTAAATATGAAAATAATGCACACAAATCAGCAATAATGCCATCTTTAACAAAGCTAGCAACAATAAACGCTGACTGATCTATCTAACTATTTCAGTATTGTTTGGACCTTTTCTCAGTTGGAGGTTTGAGTGGCTCTGATGAAGCGAGGGTTAAGAATTTAATAAACTTGTGCAAAGTCAGCACAGATGAACGGAGGGTAAATGTTGCTAATTCTCCCTCCCCCTCAGTGACTAACGTCTGGAGGGTTAATAATGATTGTATCAGCTCATTTCGTCAGATTCCCAAAGCAGGGATTGGCTGGGATATGGCCACAAGCTGAAGAACAGGGAGATAAGTTTCCAGAGGGAGCTGGGCTGGCACCGAGACTGATCCTCAAACTGCCACTGACTTCACTCCAGTCACAGCTCAGAAAGACTTTCTCTCACTTTTTAACTGGACTCCCGTCATCTCCACATCTTCTGAAAGTGCTGAGGTAATGACAGAGATATTTCAATCACTTTCAATGTTCTGTTTGTTGGAGAACAAACTCAGAGTCAAATGACTGAAATGTTTATGTAACAGTTTGCAAGATGTACATTGGTGTTCTATCTTTAATAAAACACTGAGAGGATCACTAATCTTTTCTAACAGGTGAACAGAATTGATTTTAAATGGGGCGCCTGTATTGGAGCTGATCTGAAGTAATTTTTTTAAGTGTTTGCATTGGGAAGTGGCTGCCTGTGTCTAAGAGATTGCCTCAGGAAAGGGATTTCGCTGATTGTAATGGAATCTTTTTCATGTTCAAACTCTCACATTCAATATATTCCAATTGATTTGATGCCATTCAGCAGAGTAACTGATTTCTCAACCTTTAGGGTTTGTTTAATTTGTGCATCTTTTCATTGGCTTTCAGAGCCTGAGAGGAAGTGTTGGGAAGTTTGAAATCAGCCTGGGAAGTTGGTGGAAAACATAGGCAGTAATTGTCAGTGAGCTGCCTCACGGGTTTCTGAACGGATTGCTTGCCTGTCTCAGTGCTGACAGGTGACAGCTCTCTACACCCCTCACCCACCCCATTAGAGACTCCTTTCACCATCTCATCTCCGCAGTGGCTGTGCTTCACCAGTCCCCTGGTTTACCTGTTGGGTTCTGAACAATGAAATCAGATTGTTAACTAATTCTCAGAAAGGCTGGGATCGCTCAAATCTCAATCCTGGTTGTCGCTGTGAGCTGGGTGTGAAAGCAGAACCCCTTTCTGTAGCAGTAAGAATCAAACGGGAGTTCTTACTTTGAATTAATTTGATGCAAAATGTTGAAATCTTTTTAAAGATGCTGCTTCATGAATTTTGGATATAAAGGAAGCTGCATTAACCATTTAGAAATATCCCTGACTGGGACCAGTCTCATACAAATGTTTACAGTTGTCATTTTAAAAGTGAGTTTTCCTATCAATGCAGGATAACATCCTGATATATTTCATAGAACAGATATAGTCAGACATTTCCTTCCATGTGTAGTTCCTCTCATTTTGCTCTTTTTTGTACTCAGATTCCAAGCTGTATCTTGTGGGATCTGATAGCCACCCTAAGGCATCACTTTCCCAGATAAGGGATAGTTGCAGATAGATAGTCCCGGGGCATGCATCATTTGAAACTACATCCCTCGTTCAGTTGAGAGCCTTTTATGATATGTTGCTTCTTCCTTCATTTTATATCTCGACCGAGTTAGTTTCTTGTCGATTAACCCAATCTCCCTTTACTTGTCTCAATGCATTCACTTCCAGCAGTGACTGTACGAAATGAGAATCCATCTGACATTCGGAACTGGGATATCACATAACTGAGAGAGAAACCTCAGTTCTAAACTCTGGGGTTAAGTTTCTGCTGTGGATGTAATTGGGGGCAAAATGTTCTCAAGATTGGATTGGTTAGGTAATGGTTCATCAAAAATTAATTTGCAGAATCCAAAATGTAGTCTTCAATAAACCGGTGAGGGCAGTGGAATAAAACTTTTTTTATGAGCGGCACAATGGTTGGCACTGCTGCCTCACAGCGCCAAAGGGACCCAGGTTCCATTCCCAGCTTGGGTCACTGTCTGTGTGGAGTCTGCACGTTCTCCCCGTGTCTGCATGGGTTTCCTCCGGGCGCTCCGATTTCCTCCCACAGTCTGAAAGACGTGCTGGTTAGGGTGCATTGACCGTGCTAAATTCTCCCTCAGTGTACCCAAACAAGCGGCGGAGTGTGGCAACTAGGGGATTTTCACAGTAACTTCATTGCTGTGTTAATGTAAGCCTACTTGTGCCTAATAAATAAACTTTATTTTTCATCTGTATTCATGCGTGTTTCTGAGTGTGTTTCGAACCTGGTGCAGATTTATTTCTCGAGCTGAAAATGGGGTTAACACAGAAATAAACCTTTGACTAAGAATTGTCAAAGTCCTCCTGAAACCTGAGTGCAAATCACTGGAAATATCTTTCTGAAAACTGCGCTGAGTTATTTAAGTTTCATTGATGTACAACCGGTCATTTTATTATAACATAAAATAGTTTTTAACAAGGAGGTCTTTACAACGTTGTGACTAGTGCCTGTGCTAAAGGAAAAATGAGCAGAATTGAAACTAAATCATCACACTGAGTGGTCATGCAAGGTTTGAAACTGAGGCTGGTTCAGTGGGAGCAAGGCAGTGGTGAATCTGTCAGATTACACTGATATTCCAGGTGTAACCCATTGACGGGCAACACGGTGGCACAGTGGGTTAGCACTGCTGCCTCACAGCGCGTTCTCCCCGTGTCTGTGTGGGTTTCCTCCAGGTGCTCTGGTTTCCTCCCACAGTCTAAAAGACGTGCTGGTTAGGTGCATTGACCCGAACAGGTGCTGGAGTGGGGCGACTAGGGGATTTTCACAGTAACATAATTGCAGTGTTAATGTAAGCCTACTTGTGACATTAATAAATAAACTTTAATCCACTCTGTACCTAGTCTGTCTGAGAGATGGGTTTGTAAATTAATTTCATAGAATCCCTACAGTCCAGAAGGAGGCCATTCAGCCCATCGTATCTGCACTAACTCTCCAATAGAACATCTTACCCAGATTCTATCCCTGTGACCCCATGTATTAACCCTGCTAATCTCTCTAACCTACACATCTTGGGACTAAGGGGGCAATTTAACATGGCCAATCCACCTAACCTGCACATTTATGGACTGTGGGAGGAAACCGGAGCACCCGGAGGAAACTCACGCAGACACAGGGAGAACGTGCAGACTCCGCACAGACAGTCAGCTGAGGCCGGAATTGAACCCGGGTCCCTGGCGCGGTGAGGCAGCAATGCTAACCACTGTGCCACCGTGCCGCCCAACTCTCATATACTTAAATCCACGGTTCTCTGTTATTCAAGAACCTGATGTGGAGATGCCGGCGTTGGACTGGGGTAAACACAGTAAGAAGTTTAACAACACCAGGTTAAAGTCCAACAGGTTTATTTGGTAGCAAAAGCCACACAAGCTTTCGAGGCTCTGAGCCCCTTCTTCAGGTGAGTGGACCACTCACCTGAAAAAGGGGCTCAGAGCCTCGAAAGCTTGTGTGGCTTTTGCTACCAAATAAACCTGTTGGACTTTAACCTGGTGTTGTTAAACTTCTTACTGTATTCAAGAACCTACCCGACAAGAGGTCTCGATATTAGGTTCTATCAAGTGATGTCATGCACAGAATTTTAATAACCCGGGAAATTATAGGCCGGTGAGCTTGACGTCCGTGGTAGGGAAGTTGTTGGAGAGGATTCTTAGAGATAGGATGTATGCGCATTTAGAAAGGAATAAACTCATTAACGATAGTCAGCATGGTTTAGTGAGAGGGAGGTCATGCCTCACTAACCTGGTGGAGTTTTTTGAAGAAGTGACTAGAATGGTTGACGAGGGAAGGGCTGTGGATGTCGTCTATATGGACTTTAGTAAAGCGTTTGACAAAGTCCCTCATGGTAGGCTGGTGAAAAAGGTTGGATCTCATGGGATAAAGGAGGAGGTGGCTAGATGGGTGGAGAACTGGCTTGGTCACAGAAGACAGAGGGTGGTAGTGGAAGGGTCTTTTTCCGGCTGGATGCCTGTGACTAGTGGTGTCCTGCAGAGCTCTGTATTGGGACCTCTGCTGTTTGTGATTTATATAAACGAAGAAGGTGTAACTGGGGTGATCAGTAAGTTTGCTGACGACACAAAAATGGCTGGACTTGCAGATAGTGAGGAGCATTGTCAGAAGCTACAGAAGGATATAGATAGGCTGGAAATTTGGGCAAAGAAATGGCAGATGGAGTTCAATCCAGATAAATGCAAAGTGATGCATTTTGGTACAACTAACATAGGGGGGAGCTATACGATAAATGGCAGAACCATAAAGGGTGTAGATACGCAGAGGGACCTGGGTGTGCAAGTCCACAGATCCTTGAAGGTGACGTCACAGGTGGAGAAGGTAGTGAATAAGGCACATGGCATGCTTGCCTTGATAGGACGGGGCATAGAGTATAAAAGTTGGGGTCTGATGCTACAGTTGTATAGAACGTTGGTTCGGCCGCATTTGGAATACTGCACTCAGTTCTGGTCGCCACACTACCAGAGGACGTGGAGGCTTTGGAGAGAGTGCAGAGGAGGTTTACCAGGATGTTGCCTGGTATGGAGGGGCTTAGTTATGATGAGAGATTGGGTAAACTGGGGTTGGTCACTGGAAAGACAGAGGATGAGGGGTGACCTAATAGAGGTGTATAAAATTATGAAAGGCATAGATAGGGTGAACGGTGGGAAGCTTTTTCCCAGGTCGGTGGTGACGTTCACGAGGGGTCATAGGTTCAAGGTGAGGGGGGGAGGTTTAACACGGATATCAGAAGGACATATTTTACACAGAGGGTGGTGGGGGCCTGGAATGCGCTGCCGGGCAAGGTGGTGTAGGCGGACACACTGGGAACATTTAAGACTTATCTAGATAGCCATATGAACAGAGTGGGAATGGAGGGATACAAAAGAATGGTCTAGTTTGGACCAGGGAGCGGCACGGGCTTGGAGGGCCGAAGGGCCTGTTCCTGTGCTGTACTGTTCTTTGTTGTTCACAGATCTCGGGATTGGTATTTTAACCTACAATTCATCAGTAACCCAACATTCTGAAGCCAGGTTTAATTGGTTTAGAATTCCTCACCTCAATTATCTCAGTTATTGCACTCAATGCTTTGCTGTGATTGGTTGATTGAAATGGGTAATTGGTGACAAGTTGTTTGTCTCAATGTTTTTAAACAAGAGGAAATATTTGAAAGTTTCGTTAAGTACTGAATATCCAGTGTCACACTGGAATTAACTTCCACTGTCACATTATTAACTTTCTTTGTTACACATTTATTGCATTATGTTCTTTTACAGCATTAAATAGTTAAAAGTATAATGTGATTTATATAAACTTCATCATCGATTTCACAGCACAGATGGGAGGCCATTCAACTCATCACCACTAATGATGCTAGCTCTTCCAATATCCTTTTAATATTCTTCCTTTATCCATATTTATCAGATTTTCACCCCATGTCAGTCGCCACTCCTGCTAAAGTTTTACATTCCAATAACCAACAGAATCTCAGTGAAACAAGACGGACGTGTGTTACTGTGTCAGCAACATTGACCTACCCAGCATCCACCTGTGGCCATTGACCTACCCAGCATCCACCTGTGGCCATTGACCTACCCAGCACCCACCTGTGGCCATTGACCTACCCAGCACCCACCTGTGGCCATTGACCTACCCAGCATCCACCTGTGGCCATTGACCTACCCAGCATCCACCTGTGGCCATTGACCTACCCAGCACCCACCTGTGGCCATTGACCTACCCAGCACCCACCTGTGGCCATTGACCTACCCAGCACCCACCTGTGACCATTGACCTACCCAGCACCCTGTGACCATTGACCTACCCAGCACCCACCTGTGACTATTGACCTACCCAGCACCCACCTGTGACCATTGACCTACCCAGCACCCACCTGTGACCATTGACCTACCCAGCACCCACCTGTGACCATTGACCTACCCAGCACCCACCTGTGACCATTGACCTACCCAGCACCCACCTGTGACCATTGACCTACCCAGCACCCACCTGTGACCATTGACCTACCCAGCACCCACCTGTGACCATTGATCTACCAATACCAACCAGTGACCATTGACCAACCAACACCCAGCTGTGACCATTGACCAATCAGCACCCACCTGTGACCATTGACCAATCAGCACCCACCTGTGACCATTGACCTACCCACCAGCTACGTGTGACCATTCACCTATCTCTCATTTTACAGGGGTTGGGGAGGGGTCCGACAGCTTGCACATCTTTGGTCTATTGAGGCCTTTAAGTGGTCAATTAATAATAGACTTGTGGACAAAGTCACAGTTCACAAAATAAAAGGACAGTTTGTGGAAGCATGGATACATGATTAGCTGAGTAACAGGAATCAGAGAGTAGTGGCTAATGGCAGATTGGCAGATAGTTTGTGCTGGAGTTCCCCAGGGGTTATTACTGGGGCACCTGCTCTTTCTGATATATATGAATCATCCAAACCTCGGTGAAGAGAGCGCAATTTACTCTGCAGATGATACAAAACTCAAACATTCTGAACTGTGAGGATGAGAGCACAGAAAATCCAAATCACAAGCTGGCTGAATGGGCAGACGGGTGTGCAGAGAAACGTGAAGTGATTCATTTTGGGAAGAACAATAAAACATAAAGGATGCGATTCTAAAGGGGGCGCAGGAGCAGAGGGAGCTGGGTTTATCTGTGCAAAAATCATTGAAGGTGGCAGGACAGGAGGAGAGAGCAGTTAATAAAGCAGATAGTATTCTGGGCTTTATTAATAGGGGCATAAAGTACAAGAGCAAGGAGTTAATGCTGAACTTTTTAAAAAAGTTTATTTATTAGTCACAAGTACGCTTACATTAACACTGCAATGAAGTTACTGTGAAAATCCCCCAGTCGCCACACTCCGGCACCTGTTCGGGTACACTGAGGGAGAATTTATACTCAGCTGGAGTATTGTGTACAGTTCTGGGTGCCATAGGGAGGGTGTGAGGGCTGGACTGGGTTTGGTGGGGGGAGGAGATTCTGTTCCTCACAAATCCATAGGCTACATGAGTGGAGTCTTGATGTGAGCAGAAGCCAATGAACTTTGAGGATATTGGGCCACAGGCTTTGTTGTCTCTCATCAATAGTGGCTCACACACGGGTTCTACCACAGGGCAGTGGGGTTAGCCTGGAGAATATCAGAGTAAGCTTGTTGTCAGGGCCACGGGAACAAGGTTTACCCTGTTACTCCAGACCGTAACTCACTGCAGTCTGCACCTGCTATCTTTATCCATGGTGTTGTTGACCTGTGCTTCCCCAGTCAGAGGTTACAATCTGTGATAAAGAGAAGGATTTTGGTACGTGCAGTTGTATCTGGGCTGCGGTGCACACAGGTTGACGCAGGATGTGCAGAGCTCCAGAGTGTGGGAAGGACACATTGAGTTATGGTGTATAGATGTTGCAATCTCCAAGAACCTGCCCATAATTAACCCAAAAGTGTAAAGTGTTTCTCTAACTGAGGCAAACCACAAAATAACTTGGCATGCCTCAATTTGGTTTGGAAAGAGAAAGATATAAGGGAATAATTTCTCTCTTATGTAAGGTTGTTTGTAATTGGTTAAAAAGTGCTTTCAATTTTTGTTTTGCTGTTATTGAATTGTTTATCTCGATCACATGAACAAGATATAAACTTCGATTCGGAACCAAAATGTGGCTTTCCTAAACCCATTGGCTACTCGAGATACAGCAGCTGAATTGGGAAAGCTCACAGTATGTGTCTTGGCCGCTTTATCCAAGATTTTGTTTGGTTTGTCAGCTTCCTGAGCTGGGTCTTTCAATGAGTTACCAGTCAATCTGAAACAAGATTCTGAGTTGGAGTTTTAGTCATTCCTGCAGTGTGACAGTGGGCTTTCACAGCTGTGTCAACCAATCCCATGAAGGAAATTTCTATTGACATAGCAAATAGAAAAGCAAAGAAGCTTTTTAAAAAGTGTCTACACGTTAAACAAACAGAACCAACTCGTGTGGAGGCAGGCCGAACACATCCGTTCCCCCTCGCCCCCCTTTCCTTCCTCCTTTGCATCCCCCAACCCCTCATTATCCTCCCACTCATTACCTCCAGCCGCCCTAATTGCCCCCTACCCTCGTTCCACTGATTCTCCCTTGAGCCCCATTCTTCCATATTACCCACACCATCCCTGTCCCTCATCCTACTCCCAATTCCTCTCCCATTTCCCCCTTTCTCCTTGTCCTTTCCCCCCATTCCCACCACTTGGTTCTATGTGACTGTGGGATGAGTTTTTGGAAGATGTTCCGATTTCCCACAAAGCATCACATTTAAAATCCCTGAGTTTAAATTCTTTCAGAACCTCCCCCTCCCCCATCCAATCCTCTGACTCCAATTACCTCCTGTAACCCGCCAGCTTCTCCGTCTTTTACCCTCTTTGACCAATATTTTGGTCATTACTCTTTCCATTGCCCCCTCCTTATTTGTTCCATCTCTCCACTCACTCCTTTTCCCCATTCCCAGTTCTCTCCGTTACACCGTCTTCTCATTCACCCCTTCCCCATTCGCCCCTCTTTCTATTTGCCAGCCCCTTGTTCTTATTTGTGCTCCACTCAAGCCAGAGGGTGGTTGTAGAGGGTTGTTTTTCAAACTGGAGGCCTGTGATCAGTGGTGTGCCTCAGGGATCAGTGCTGGGCCCACTGTTATTTATCATTTATATAAATGATTTGGATGAGAATATAGGAGGCATGGTTAGCAAGTTTGCAGATGACACCAAGATTGGTGGCATAGTGGACAGTAAAGAAAGTTATCTCCAATTGCAACGGGATCTTGATCAATTGGGCCAGTGGGCTGACGAACGGCAGATGGAGTTTAATTTAGACAAATGCGAGGTGATGCATTTTGGTAGATTGAACCAAGGCAGGACTTACCCAGTTAATGGTAGGGCGTTGGGGAGAGTTACAGAACAAAGAGATCGAGGGGTACATGTTCATAGCTCCTTGAAAGTGGAGTCACAGGTGGACAGAGTGGTGAAAAAGGCATTCGGCATGCTTGGTGTCATTGGTCAGAACATTGAATACGGGAGTTGGGACGTCTTGTTAAATTTGTACAAGACATTAGTAAGGCCACACTTGGAATCTGTGTGCAGTTCTGGTCACCCTATTATAGAAAGGATATTATTAAACTAGAAAGAGTGCAGAAAAGATTTCCTAGGATGCTACCGGGACTTGATGGTTTGGGTTATAAGGATAGGCTGGATAGACTGGGACTTTTTTCTTTGGAGCGTAGGAGGCTGAGGGGTGACCTTATAGAGGTCTATAAAATAATGAGGGGCATAGATCAGCTAGATAGTCAATATCTTTTCCCAAAGGTAGGGGAGTCTAAAACTAGAGGGCATAGGTTTAAGGTGAGAGGGGAGAGATACAAAAGTGCCGGAGGGGCAATTTTTTCACACAGAGGGTGGTGAGTGTCTGGAACAAGCTGCCAGAGGTAGTAGTAGAGGCGGGTACAATTTTGTATTTTAAAAAGCATTTAGACAGTTACATGGTTAAATGGGTATAAAGGGATATGGGCCAAATGCGGGCAACTGGGATTAGTTTAGGGGTTTAAAAGGGCAGCATGGACAAGTTGGGCCAAAGGGCCAGTTTCCATGCTGTAAACCTCTATGACTCTATGACTCTATGATCCCCACTCCCCCAACGTTAACTCCTTCTTCAGATCATTTCTTCTTGTGATGATGCTTCCGTTGGATGCCTTGCGACAATTTCCCCCTCATCAAAGATGAACAGAATGAGTAACAGTTGAGCAAGGTGTGTACAAACACGCTGAGATGCTGACAAGAGGGAAGGTGACTATTTGAAGCTTTTGGCCGGGTGATTTCACACTCTGCTCTCTAATGAAGGAAGTCTTGTATTGCAGATCAGAAACCCCGCATAAAGATGAAAACTGTCATTGTCATCACGTGTCTGGTGGCCGTAGTGTTTACCAGCCCGGTAAGTAGGACCTTTTCCAAATAGGAAGCTACTTGCTAATTAAACGAAACCAGAAATAATTTGTTAACTTCTTTGAATGTCTAATTGTCCCAATTAATCAGAGTCCAGCTATTACCCTTAAAGGAGAATGTATGAAGCTGGTAGCTATGATGTGGAGATGCCGGTGTTGGACTGGGGTGGGCACATTAAGAAGTCTCACAACACCAGGTTAAAGTCCAACAGGTTTATTTGGAATCACGAGCTTTCGGAGTGTTGCCCCTCCATCAGGTGAGTGAGCAGCACTCCGAAAACTTGTGATTCCAAATAAACCTGTTGGACTTTAACCTGGTGTTGTGAGACTTCTTACTGTGAAGCTGATGACATTGTCTGACTAGACTCACTGCACATGAGGATGAAGAATGTGTTGAATTGTGAGGTTTATCGCTTTAAGCACAGACCTGTACATTCCAGCACAGTGCCTGGGAACACGGGGGGATTGACAGACCCGTGTACAGGGAAGAGTGGTCACTGACACAGACTCAGGGTTATAGCCGATAGAAAGTAGAGCGGGGAGAGGCTGTAGGGACTCGTGGATGAAGATATGAAGAGAAAGGTGAGCGAAGATCAGCAAACCTTGATCACACTCACCCAACCCCAATTCTCAGAGAATATTTTCAGCCAATAACAGGAAGAGTTCTGGGTGATTTTCCCCAAAACATCGGGAAATTAACCCCAAAAACATTCGTCATTTCTCTCCCTCATCCCTGAGATTCTCCTCGAGACACTAAAGACAACAGTGACTGGAAACTGAAAATGAGAGTAAGTTACTCTGTCCCAGTGACCATCCGGAAAATTCCTTTGTATCATTCACAAGGGAATACACAATGAACAGTAAGGCGTTAGGAAGCACAGAGGACCAGAGCGACCTTGGCGTGCATGTCCATAGATCCCTGAAGGCAATAGGATAGGTAGATAAGGTGTCTAAGAAGGCATTTGGGATACTTGTCTTTATTATCTGAGGCACAGAATATAAGAACAGGAAGGTTATGATGGAGCTGTATAAAATGCTGTTTTGGCCACAGCTTGGGTACTGTGTGCAGTTCTGGTCACCACACTATAGGAAGGATGTGTTTGCACTGGAGACGGTGCAGAGAAGATTCATCGGGATGTTGCCTGGGCTGGAGTGTTTCAGCTATGTAGAGGCTGGTTAGACTGGGGTTGTTTTCCTTGGAGCAGAGAAGGCTGAGCGTGGACTTGAGATTTACAAAATAATGAGGGACACAGATAGGGCAGATAGGAAGAAACTTTTCCCCTTGGTAGATGGATCAATAACTAGGGGACATAGATTTAAGGTCAGGAGATTTAGCAGCAATATGAGGAAACTCCTTTTCACCCAGAGGGTGTTCGGAATCTGGAACTCGCTGCCTGAAAGGGTGGTGGAGGCAGGAACCCTCACAACATTTAAGAAGCATTTAGCTGAGCACTCGAAACATCATAGCGTACAAAGCTACAGGCCAAGTGCTGGAAAATGGGATTAGAATGGATAGGTACTGAATGATCGGTGCAGACACAATGATGGGCTGAATGGCCCCATTCTGTAAAACACAGGATTTTCTGTGCAACTCGCTGCGTGTTTCACCACGATGGGAGGAAGCCTACCATTGGCCGATAGCGGGATGTTCTGGTCCTACTTTTGTCAATGGGATTTCCCATTGGATGCTCCCCTCGCCCCTGTGTAACCCAGTGTGGGGGGTGCAGCCTCGGTGGGACTGGAAGACCCTGCCAGTGTGAATGGCCAGAAAGCTCCAGTCTATGACTCTAATGTCTTCCATCTAATGTTTCAGATCCGTAAAGTCAGAAATTTGGGCAGCGACAGTTATGAGGTAAGTTGCCTTTTCCAGTACTTCTAAAAAAATGTTTCCTTTAACTTGTTCAATTTTGAATAAAATGCTTTTCAGTGAATGTAGAAAGGAGTATAAACAGGTGCAGGTGTTTCACAGAGATGCTGGGAGGGGGGATGTGGAGAGGGGCTTGGTGCAAGATTAGATATAGGTAGCAGGTTTCTGGATGAACTGAAGGTGACAGAGGAGAATGAGAGATTGCATTGGCAACTCCAGTGGAATAAATGAGTCTACAGGAGGAAGAGGTGTCAGAGATCAGAGCAGGAATATGCGAGATGATTCCGGAATCTGTTCCAGCAATCAGTCAGATCACTGCTGATCATCTACCTTAATTCCAACCCCATATCCCCAATTCCCTTGATTCCAATGGCATGCACAGATGAGGGATCAATAACTGATGAGCTGGGATGGGGATGATTTGATTTATTATTGTCACATGTATTAACATACACAGTGAAAAGTATTGTTTCTTCTGCACTATACAGACAAAGCATACCATTCATAGAGTACATAGGGGAGAAGGAAAGCAGAGGGTGCAGAATGTAGTGTTACAGTCATAGCTCGGGTGTAGAGAAAGATCAACTTAATGCAGGGTAGATCCATTCAAAAGTCTGACGGCAGCAGGGAAGAAACTGTTCTTGGGTCGGTTGGTACGTGACCTCAGACTTTTGTATCTTTTTCCCGACAGAAGAAGGTGGAAGAGAGAATGTCCGGGGTGCGTGGGGCCCTTGATTATGCTGCTTGCTTTTCCAAGGCAACGGGAAGTGTAGACAGAGTCAATGGATGGGAGACTGGTTTGCGTGATGGACTGGGCTTCATTCACGACCCTTTGTAGGATGTAGACTGTGCACTGTGGAGGCTGGAGTTCACATCCATTGTACAGTGGGCACCTCACTTTGTGCCTTCCCAGCTGAGGATAAACCTTGGCCCCTGTCTCCCAGTCCACTTCCTCATGTGGGGGTGGGAGTGGGTGCAGGCCCAAGCTAATGGTATCTTAGTTGGAAAGTCCCAATCCTCTGTGAACCATCTTGGGACCATTTCTAGATTGAAGTCATTATAAATACAGAGGATTTTTTCTGTATAACTGATGTGTCTTTTCAATTCAGTCTAGTTATAGAATAAGCTTTGAGAGCAGTTTATAATGTCATGTTGTTGTTCTGTAATTGCAGAATCATTATCGTTATTATCAACAGTTCTATCCACCTGTATACAACCGCTACTCACCTTATCAACCCGGATTCCCTATGCAACCTTATAGCCCACATTATCCCTACATACCTATGACTCCTAGATTTTCTGGCTACTTCCCTACTTATAACTACCCAAACTTCAGACAGTTTCCTGTATTTAATGGCTTTGCAAGGAATTCTAATTCCCAACTACCAAAGGTAAAGAAAGATAATAATGTGATAGAAGAAAGTCCTCAGGAGTATTCAGTAATCCGCAACACTAGACCTCTCAGTATGAGTTCCGAGGCTTCGTATGAAGATTCGGGCAGTATGGAAAATACTAATTTCAGGATACCCTTCCTGGATGTACCGTATGATGTGCCAGATTATGGTGTGCCAGGAGACACAGATTATGGTGTACCTGGAGACCGAGATTATGGGGTACCCAGAAACCCAGATTATGGGGTACCCAGAAACCCAGATTATGGGGTCCCCAGAAACCCAGATTATGGAGTCTCCGGAAACCCAGATTATGGAGTCTCCGGAAACCCAGATTATGGGGTCCCCAGAAACCCAGATTATGGGGTCCCCAGAAACCCAGATTATGGGGTCCCCAGAAACCCAGATTATGGGGTCCCCAGAAACCCAGATTATGGGGTCCCTGGAAACTCAGATTATGGAGTAGCTGCAGTGCCAGATAATAAGAGACCTTTCACACCAGAGATAGATGCCAATGCAGTGGATGCTGGGTTCAATCAACAAAATACCAAGGAAGTGGCAACGGAAGTACTTGATCCAGAGGAACCTGCTAGCGTGCTCCCATACACTGACTCTGTGCAAGGAATGGATTCATTGGGATTAAACGGTGAAGATTATTCTATGATCAGAGACGTTGATGAGGGTCTTAGCCAACAAGACACAATCTATGAGCCGGTCGGATTGGATGAGAAATATGATCAAACTCTGAATAATGAGGAATTTTCCAATCAGCAAATGCCAACTGAAAACTTGGATGAAGATGATTTAACTCTGGAGGTTGAGGTATTTGTCTCTTTCTTTAATTTATTGCGAGACAGACTCGGTGCTTTATTCATTGATAAAATAGAAGGGGCTGAACATTCTCTGATGTCTCAGCTTTGATAACATGGTATTCTGACCAAGTGAAGATTCATTCCTTTCTCAGCTTGGTGTCTTTAGAAACACTGCTCACAAAGAATGTCTCAGCATCTCTGATATTCATCACATTGAGTCGACGACACAGAAACAGGCCATTCAGCCCAAATGGTCAATGCTGGGGTTTCTATTCCTGACCAGCCTCTTCTCACCCTGTCCCTGTTTCCCTCCATTTGTCTCTCTCTCCCGTTGGCATTGAGCCTCCCCTTAAACACTTCAGATTTCTGGCCTCACTGTTCTGTCAAATCCCAAACTAACATTTCAGAGCTGAAAGGCAGTTACTCCTTGTTGGAGAGTCCAGGATTAGGGGATCGTACATACGAATTAGGATGAGGACTAGACCATTCAGCCCCTCGAGTCTGCTCCGCCATTCAATAAGACCATGGCTGACCTTGTGGAATCTTCATTTAGAGTAAAGGGTCATCCATTTCGGACTGAGGTGAGGCGAAATATTTGTCACTCAGAAGGGTTGTGGATCTTTGGGATTCTCTACTGGAGAGCTGTGGAAACTCAGTCATTGAATAGGTTGAAGACTGAGATTGGTAAGAACTTTTGGACATGAAGGGAATCAAGGAATGTGGGGGAATCCAGTGGAATGAGGAAGAAGATCAGTTGTAATACTGAAAGGTGGAGCATTTTTGAGGGGCTGAATGGCCTCCTCTTGTCCCTATGTTACCATAAAAGGCAGGATTGCTACCGTGCTGATCCCTTCCCCTACCACCCTCAGCCTGATACCCTTCTGTCCAATAAACTATTAGAAATGTTTATGAGAGGTAAAAATTACAATATTGATCAAAGGAAATAATTTACAGTTAAAGAGTCATAGAGGTTTACAGCAGGGAAACAGGCCCTCGGCCCAACTTGTCCATGCCGTCCAGTTTTACCACTAAGCTAGTCCCAATTGCCCGCATTTAAACGCTTTTTAAAAGACAAAATTGTACCCGCCTCTAGTACTGCCTCTGGCAGCTTGTTCCAGACACTCACCACCCTCTGAGGGAAAAAATTGCCCCTCTGGATACTTTTGTATCTCTCCCCTCTCACCTTAAACCTATGCCCTCTAGTTTTAGACTCCCCTACCTTTGGGAAAAGATATTGACTAGCTAGCTGATCTATGCCCCTCATTATTTTATAGACCTTTATAAAAATCACCCCTAAGTCTCTTACGCTCCAGGGAAAAAAGTCCCAGTCTATCCAACCTCTCCTTATAACTCAAACCATCAAGTCCCAGTAACATCCTAGCAAATCTCTTCTGCACTCTTTCTAGTTTAATAATATCCTTTCTATAATAGGGTGACCAGAACTGTACACAGTATTCCAAGTGTGGCCTCACTAATATCTTGTACAACTTCAACAAGACGTCCCAACTCCTGTATTCAATGTTCTGACCGGTGAAACATTAGGGTTAGGGTTAGCATGCTGAATGCCTTCTTCACCATTCTGTCCACCTGTGACTCCACTTTCAAGGAGCTATGAACATGTACCCCTGGGTCTCTTTGTTCTGTAACTCTCCCCAACGCCCTACCATTAACTGAGTAAGTCCTGCCCTGGTACAATCTACCAAAATGCATCACCTCGCATTTATCATAAATTAAACTCCATCTGCCATTCGTCAGCCCACTGGCCCAATTGATCAAGATCCTGTTGCAATCGGAGATAACCTTCTTCATTGTCCACTATGCCACCAATCTTGGTGTCATCTGCAAACTTATTAACCATGCCTCCTATATTCTCATCCAAACCATTAATATAAATAATAAATATAAATAGTGGGCCCAGCACTGATCCCTGAGGCACACCACTGGTCACAGGCCTCCAGCTTGAAAAACAACCCTTTACAACTACCCTCTGGCTTCTGTCATCAAGCCAATTTTGTATCCATTTAGATACCTCACCCTGGATCCCGTGAGATTTAACCTTATGCAACAACGTACCATGCGGTACCTTGTCAAAGGCCTTGCTAAAGTCCATGTGGACAACATCAACTGCGCTGCCCTCGTCTACCTTCTTGGTTATCCCTTCAAAAAACTCAATCAAATTCGTGAGACATGATTTTCCACTCACAAAGCCATGCTGACTGTCCCTAATCAGTCCTTGAATCCCTAAATGCTTGTAGATCTTGTCTCACACAGTATCTTCTAATAACTTTCCCACTACAGATGTTAGGCCTACCGGCCTGTAGTTCCCAGGCTTTTCCTTGCAGCCCTCCTTAAACAAAGGCACAACATTTGCCACCCTCCAATCTTCAGGCACCTCATCTGTGGCTGTCGATTATTCAAATATCTCTGCTAGGGGACCCGCAATTTCCTCCCTAGCCTTCCACAATGTCCTGGGATACACTTTATCAGGTCCCATGTATTTACCTACCTTGATACACTTTAAGACTTCCAGCACCTCCTTCTCTGTAATATGTACACTCCTCAAGACATCACTATTTATTTCCCCAAGTTCCCTAACATCCATGCCTTTCTCAACAGTAAATACTGATGAGAAATATTCATTTAGGATCTCATCCATCTCTTGTGGATCCGCACATAGATGACCTTGTTGATCCTTAAGAGGCCCTATTCTCTCCCTAGTTAGTCTTTTCCCCTTTATGTATTTGTAGAAGCTCTTTGGATTCTCCTCTACCTTACCTGCCAAAGCAATCTCATGTCCCCTTTTTGCCCTCCTGATTTCTCTCTTAACTCTACTACGACACCCTCTATACTCTTCACGGGATCCACTTGATCACAGCTGCGTATCCATGTCATATACCTCCTTCTTCTTCTTGACTAGGGTTTCAATATCCTAAGTCATCCAGGATTCCCTATTTCTACCAGCCGTGCCCTCCACTCTAAAAGGAATGTGTTTACCCTGAACCCTGGTTAACACACTTTGAATGCTTCCCACTTACCAGCCATCCCTTTGCCTGCCAACAGACTCCCCCAATCAACTTTTGAAAGTTCCCGCCTGATACCATCAAAATTGACCTTGCCCCAATTTAGTATTTTAACTTTTGGGCCAGACCTATCATTCTCCACAACTATCTTAAAACTAATGGAATTATGGTCACTGGTCCCAAAGTGATCCCTCACTAACACTTCTGTCACCTGTCCTTCCTTATTTCCCAAGAGGAGGTCACGTTTTGCCCCCTCTCTAGTTGGGCCATCCATATACTGATTGAGAAATTCCTCCCGAATACACTTCTCTTCTGTCTCCCTACTGCTTTGGGTCCCGTCTCCTGCCAAACTAGTTTAAACCCTCCTGAATGGCTCTAGCAAATCTCCCCGCCAGGATGTTAGTCCCCCTCCAGTTCAGATGCTTTCTCCTCTGTCTTCCTTATCTGCCAAAGCAATATCGTATCCCCTCCAGGTGTAACCCATCCCTCTTGAACAGGTCACCCCTTCCCCAGAAGCAATCCCAATGATCCAAAAATCTAAATCCCTGCCCCCTGCACCAGCTCTCAAGCCAGGCATTCACCCGCCTAATCCTCCTATTCATACTCTCACTAGCACGTGGTACCGGTAGTAATCCTGAAATTACTATCTTCGAGGTCCTGCACTTTAGCCTCCTGCCTAACTCTCTATATTCACATTTCAGGACCTCATCCCTTTTCCTACCTATGTTGTTGGTACCAATATGTACAACGACCTCTGGCTGCTCACCTTCCCCCTTAAGAATGTCCTGCAATTGCTCAGAGACGTCCTTGACCCTGGCACCAGGGAGGCAACACACCATCCTGGAGTATCGATCGCGGCCACAGAAACGCCTGTCTGTGCCTCTAACTAGCGAGTCCCCTATTACTACTGCTCGCTTGCTGTTTGCCCGACCCTGTCCCACAGCAGAACCAGCTGTGGTGTCACAGGCCTGGCTGCTGCTGGTATCTCCCCCTGACAGGTTATCCCCCTCAACAGTATCCAAAACGATATACCTGTTTGAAAGGGGAATAGGCACAGGAGACTCCTGCGCTACTTGTCTACCTCTCCTGGCAGCCACCCATCTACCTGTCTGAACCTGTGGTGTGACAACCTCCCTGTAACTAGTGTCTATCACACTCTCTGCCTCCTGTATGCTCCGCAGTGCGTGGAAAACCAAAATGAAATCAGAACCCTGACTACAATGAATTCCTTTATGAAGTAAAAATGCAATGTTTATAAAACAGTGTAACATAGGGGTGGCACGGTAGCACAGTGGTTAGCACTGCTGCCTCACAGCGCCAGGGACCTGGGTTCGATTCCCAGCTTGGGTCACTATCTGTGTGGAGTTTGCACGTTCTCCCCGTTTCTGCGTGGGTTTCCTCCAGGTGCTCCGGTTTCCTCCCACATTGTGAAAGACGTGCTGGTTAGGTACATTGACCCGGACTGTGGCGACTAGGGGAATTTCACAGTAACTTCATTGCAGTGTTAATGTAAGCCTTACTTGTGACTAATAAATAAACTTAACTTAGAAATGATAGAAACATCACTTCTATATAATTCAGGCTGTTAGTTTTATTTAACTCTTTAAGGCAATCAGAGTTTATAAATCAACTATGATTTATTTACTCCTTTTTACTAACTGGTTTCACTAACATTAATATAATCCGAGATACACATCCTTACATCAGTGATATAATTTGAAACTTGAATGACAAATGGTTCTGCTTCAGGAGACTAAGGGGTTAATAATCTATTGATATTTTGTCTGGGATTCTTCTTATTCATCTCAACTGATCTCAGAAACTATTTCTTTACCTTATTCTTGAAATGTAAAAGTCTTAAAACAAATATGAGCCTGCACTATATACAAGCAAAGATTCTTTCATTTTTATGTGAAGAGGATACACCATTTTCGAACCATTGCATGAGGCCCCAGTTCGGCAATTCTTGATGACAATACAACATTTTTTGATACCTTTTCTCTCTCGCTTTTCCACGGTGACCCATTAACAAGGGGGTGAAAGGTTATTGGAGGGTCGGCAGGAATGTGAGGTTGAGTTTACTATCAGATCAGCCATGATCTTATTGAATGGCAGAACTGGCTCGAGGGGCCGAGTGGCCTACTCCAGCTCCTAATTCAGAAACTGCACCTTGCGGATAGACCTGTTTCCACAGTCTCCCCCAGACCACTTTATCCATAGCCTTCCACAGAGTCTGCCCAACACTTTCCAATTTGTGGTCAACTTTCCCCAGCAGATCTCTTGAACAGTCAGGTTAACTATTATTGTCATCAATCTCAGCCCCTTTAATCCAGGGTGATAATCAACTCTTTCTTTTCCTTGAAATTGGCTAGAGGATCACCTATGTTCTTATGCTCCTATTGGTGTTAAGATACTGAAAAACCTACTGTATAAAACAATTTGACGCTACATTGTTGCTGTCACATTGGGCTGGTCACATTTCAAAGTGTAACACTTTAATTACAGATGCAAAACAAAAAATATTTTACAGTTGGATTCTTCCAACCCCAATTCTACAATTTATAAGTAGTTTTCCAATCTATCCAATTGTAATTAATCTTCAGATACTGACGGGATTGTTTCCTCTTGTCTGTTGACCCAGGATATTAGTAAAAACTCAGTGGACGAACACTCAATAGTCCTTTCCAATGATGAAGATACTGGTGAAATTGAATCCAATCTCAGTGAGGAAGATAATGATAAGGAATCAAATGAAGATGAGAATGATGAGATGGATTCTGAGGCTGACAATGTACAAATCGAACTCGGTAAGTATTACCTCATGGCAGATTTGTAGGTAACAACATGAAGAATTTCTTTACTTGGCTCATAAAATTCTAACAGGACTGGACAGGGTAGATGCAAGAAGGATGTTTGGGGGAGTCCGGAACCAAGGGTCACAGCCTGAGGATACACGGTAGACTGTTTAGGACTGAGATGAGGAGAAATTTCTTCACTCAGAGAGTGGTGAGCCTCTGGAATTCGCTACCACAGAAAGTAGTTGAGGCCAAAACATTGTACGTTTTTAAGAAGCAGTTAGATACAGCACTTAGGGCAAAGGGGATCAGTGGATATGGGGGAAGGCGGGATCAGGTTATTGAATTGGATGATCAGCCATGATCAAACAAAGAAACAAAGAAACAAAGAACAGTACAGCACAGGAAACAGGCCCTTCGGCCCTCCAAGCCTGTGCCGCTCCTTGGTCCAACTAGACCAATCGTTTGTATCCCTCCATTCCCAGGCTGCTCATGTGATTATCCAGGTAAGTCTTAAACGATGTCAGCGTGCCTGCCTCCACCACCCTACTTGGCAGCGCATTCCAGGCCCCCACCACCCTCTGTGTAAAAAACGTCCCTCTGATATCTGAGTTATACTTCGCCCCTCTCACCTTGAGCCCGTGACCTCTCGTGATCGTCACCTCCGACCTGGGAAAAAGCTTCCCACCGTTCACCTTATCTATACCCTTCATAATCTTGTACACCTCTATTAGATCTCCCCTCATTCTCCGTCTTTCCAAGGAGAACAACCCCAGTCTACCCAACCTCTCCTCATAGCTAAGACCCTCCATACCAGGCAACATCCTGGTAAACCTTCTCTGCACTCTCTCTAACGCCTCCACGTCCTTCTGGTAGTGCGGCGACCAGAACTGGACGCAGTATTCCAAATAGTGAATGGTGGAGCAGGCTCGAAGGGCCAAATGGTCAATTCCAATGAGAGCAATTGGACATTAATGGAGTGACAAGAGATAATTGTTTTTCTGGAACTTGGGACTTCTTGGCATGTTTGGCCTGGCTTTTCAATCTATAGTTTTTACCCTTTTGGTGATAAAGTAGGAATGGTCCCATCTAGAGATAGCAGCATAATGAAAATTCACTTGTTGCATTCTTTCTGTTGCAGAGGACAATCACCCCTACTTTGTATTCTAAGATGCTGACTAACTGAGATGGAGATGTTGGACTTAAACGTTAATTCTTTTGAGACATTCCAGTCTTTGATCTATCAAGATGTTACAGATGGACAGTTTATGTTACTTTCATCACTGGAGATATTAAACCAGGAAATTTATCTTACAGTTTAAATAAATTTATTTTATTTGGGGCATAAGGTTTTCTGGTGTTAAGTAGGTTACATCTTACAAGATGCTGAACAATTCCTCATGGGTGTTTTCACAATTCCTCCAAGCTGGCTCAGCATCTGGAAGACTTTGAATGACTATTTACTTGTGCACAATTATTTTTGATATTCATTCTTAAGGTGTGGGAGTCGCTTGTGAGACCAGCATTTATTGCCCATTCCTAATTACCCTTGAGGAGGCGGTGGTGAGCTGCCTTCTTAAACCACTGCAGTCCCTGAGGTGTAGGTACACCCACAGTGCTGTTAGGGAGGGAGGAAGTTCCAGGATTTTGACCCAGCGACAGTGAAGGAACGGCCGATATATTTCCAAGATAGGATGGTGAGTGACTTGATGGGGAACTTGCAGGTGGTGGTGTTCCCAAGTATCTGCTGCCCTTCTCCTTCTAGGTGGCGGAGATCACAAGTTGGGGAGGGGGAGGGGGGGGGAGGTCCTGTTAAAGAAGTCTTGGCAAGTTGTTACAGTTAAATTGATTATTAAATGTCAGGGCGCACCTGTTTCATGTAGCATTAATACTGAGTCATCAAAGAAATATAACACAAGGATTTTGGTATCAAAGGTGATGACCCATTGGTTTGTACATGTTTATATTTTATATATGGGTGTTTTTTATGAGATAAAAGGCTTTTAAATTTCTGTAATGAATAGAACCCGATTTGTGTTGGCTTGTATCTGCTGTTGTTAAATCTATTTGATAAACTCTACTCACTTCTTTTAATAAAATGTTTTGGAAATACCACTTTTCCAGCAGTGATTTAATTGTATGAGTATAACCCCACATTCTTGGGAATGTTGTAAAGACAATGTTTTAAAGGCGGCATGGTGGCACAGTGGTTAGCACTGCTGCCTCACAGTGCCAGGGACCCGGGGCAGCACGGTGGCACAGTGGTTAGCACTGCTGCCTCACAGTGCCAGGGACCCGGGGTGGCACAGTGGTTAGCACTGCTGCCTCACAGTGCCAGGGACCCGGGGTGGCACAGTGGTTAGCACTGCTGCCTCACAGTGCCAGGGACCCGGGGTGGCACAGTGGTTAGCACTGCTGCCTCACAGTGCCAGGGACCCGGGCGGCACGGTGGCACAGTGGTTAGCACTGCTGCCTCACAGTGCCAGGGACCCGGGGTGGCACAGTGGTTAGCACTGCTGCCTCACAGTGCCAGGGACCCGGGCATGGTGGCACAGTGGTTAGCACTGCTCCCTCACAGTGCCAGGGACCCGGGGTGGCACAGTGGTTAGCACTGCTGCCTCACAGTGCCAGGGACCCGGGCATGGTGGCACAGTGGTTAGCACTGCTGCCTCACAGTGCCAGGGACCCGGGGTAGCACAGTGGTTAGCACTGCTGCCTCACAGTGCCAGGGACCCGGGGTGGCACAGTGGTTAGCACTGCTGCCTCACAGTGCCAGGGACCCGGGGTAGCACAGTGGTTAGCACTGCTGCCTCACAGTGCCAGGGACCCGGGGTAGCACAGTGGTTAGCACTGCTGCCTCACAGTGCCAGGGACCCGGGGTAGCACAGTGGTTAGCACTGCTGCCTCACAGTGCCAGGGACCCGGGGTAGCACAGTGGTTAGCACTGCTGCCTCACAGTGCCAGGGACCCGGGGTAGCACAGTGGTTAGCACTGCTGCCTCACAGTGCCAGGGACCCGGGGTAGCACAGTGGTTAGCACTGCTGCCTCACAGTGCCAGGGATCCGGGGCAGCACGGTGGCACAGTGGTTAGCACTGCTGCCTCACAGTGCCAGGGACCAGCACGGGTCACTGTCGGTGTGGAGTTTGCAAGTTCTCCCCGTGTCTGCATGAGTTTCCTCCGGGAGTTCCGACTTCCACCCACAGTGTGAGAGACGTGCTGGTTAGGTGCATTGACCATGCTAAATTCTCCCTCAGTGTACCTGAACAGGAGTGTGGTGACTAGGGGATTTTCACAGTAATTTCATTGCAGTGTTAATGTAAACCTACCTTTGACACTAATAAATAAACTTAACTTAAAAGACCCTCTAGTTCAAAGGATATTGAAGGACAGAAATATACATGTTCCTGAGACCAGTGATACAGGATTCCCCCAATCCCCACAGGGTATGTGTTTAAAAATTCCACAATGGCTCTGAGATTACTGAACTCACCTTTCTTGTTTTTTGCGTTCTCTTGCTCCCTGACTTTGCTCTCCTTGCCGTGCACAATTTATTCCATTTATCTTCCTCTTAAGAACAAAGAACATTACAGCATAGGAACAAGCCCTTCGGCCCTCCAAGCCTGCACCAACTATGCTGCCCGGCTGAACTAAAACCTCCTACCCTTCCGGGGACCATATCCCTCTATTCCCATCCTATTCATGTATTTGTCCAGGTGCCCCTTAAAACTCACGATCGCATCCACTTCCACTACCTCCCCCGGCAACGAGTTCCAGGCACCCACCACCCCCTGTGTAAAAAAACTTGCCTCGTACATCTCCTTTAAACCTTGACCCTCGCAGCTTAAACCTATGCCCCCTAGTAATTAATTCTTCCACCCTGGGAAAAAGCTTCTGACTATCCATTCTGTCCATGCCTCTCATAATCTTGTATACTTCTATCAGGTCGCCCCTCAACCTCCGTCGTTCTAGTGAGAACAAACCAAGTTTCTCCAACCTCCCCTCATAGCTAATGCTTACATCCCTTCAACTCCCCAAACCCCAATAATCCCTCTCATTTTCTGGATATTTGACCTTTGCCCCTATCCCTGACCTTTCACTGCTCCATTCTTTCTCAGCTTCACACAACTCTACAAGTCTGATTTCAGTCTAAGGAATGCAGCGTGAAGACCATAGAATCCAACAGCTCAGGGGTTTGGGGAGTTGAAGGGATGTAAACATTAGCTATGAGGAGAGGTTGGAGAAACTTGGTTTGTTCTCACTGGAATGACGGAGGTTGAGGGGAGACCTGATAGAAGTCTACAAGATTATGAGAAGCATGGTCAGAGTGGATAGTCAGAAGCTTTTTCCCAGGGTGGAAGAGTCAATTACTAGGGGGCATAGGTTTAAGGTGCGAGGGGCAAGGTTTAAAGGAGATGTACGAGGCAAGTTTTTTTACACCTTCCCTGGCAGCGCCTTCCAGATCACAACAACTCGCTGTGTAAAAAATATTCTCCTCATCTGTATTTGGTTTTTGTTGATTATCACCAATCAGTATCCTCTGGTTACCAACCCTCCTGCCATTGGAAACAATTTCTCCTTATTTATTCAATCAAAACCCTTCAGAATTTTCAACGCCTCAATTAACCTTAGTTAAAAGCAAATTACTGCAGATGCTGGAATCTGAAACCAAAAGACAAAATGCTGGAAAATCTCAGCAGGTCTGGCAGCATCTGTAAGGAGAGAAAAGAGCTGATGTTTCCGGTAAGCTTCTCTGCTCGACTGAGAACTTCTCAGCTTCTCCAGTCTTTCCATATTAACCAAAGTTACTCACTCCACACCCTGCCCCGCCACCCCCCTGTACACTTGAGTGAATCTCCTCTACACCATTCCTTCACATCCTTCCTAAATCGATTTAACAATGATCTTAATCTAAATGAAGAGTGGCCAATGTGACAGAGGGCAGACTCTATGAAGGGGCGGTGGGAGACAGAAATTGTTTTCTGCTTAATCATTAAACTGAGCAAGATGAAATAAGCCGAGGCCCTGGATTGGTGAACATGTCTGGAAAAGTGCAAGGAGAAAACGTCAACTCTCTCAGTTCATTGGGAGATAATCAGCACCATTACAGCAAGCAGACGACCAATCTTATCTCTGTAATCCCCTGTCGCCTTTGAGATCTCTACAATCCTATAAGGCTAGAATCATAGAATCCTACAGTGCAGATGGAGGCCATTCGGCCCATCGAGTCTGCACCGACCATAATCCCATCCACGTCCTATCTTCATAACCCCATGCATTTACCCTAGCTAGTCCCCCTAACACTAAGGGATAATTTATCATGGCCAATCCACCTAACCCGCACATCTTTGGACTGTGGGAGGAAACGGGAGCACCCGGAGGAAACCCACACAGACATGGGGAGAACGTGCAAACTCCACAGAGACAGTGATCCAAGCCAGTAATCGGACCCGGGTCCCTGGTGCTGTGAGGTGGCAGCACTAACCACTGCGCCGCCCTTAGAATCTTTGCGTACTTCACTCCAGCTCTGACATTCCCTGGCGAGCTCTCTCCACCTCTCCCTGGGAAAACTGCACTGGGAGTGTCAGCGTGGATTTTGTACTCAAGCCGCTGGAGCGAGACTTGAACCCACACCTTCTGACTCATAGGCGAGAGTGCTAACCACTGAGCCACAATCGAGTACAATCACAGTTTATCTAAGTCTCTTAAAATAATTATATCCCTGAAGCCTCAGGTATTAGATTCACAGCCCAGCAACAGCCAGTGGATGGGCTGGGATTGTTTGGAATTTGCCGTGTTTATTCTTTGTATAGTTTCACAATCGGTGTTGGGTTTATTGTGGTTCTTCCCTGGGTTGGCAATGCCGTATCCTGATGCAGCACAGGCAGGAAGAGAAATGAACACTCACCACTTGAATGTGAATTTGGAAATTATTGGCTCAAAGCCAGAAGCCATTTAGGGTTTGAGTTAACAGCACATAATCAGAATCCAGACAGCTAACCTTGCCCAATTCACTGAGCGTCTGAACAACTTCCATATTTAGCCTGAAACGGGTTGGATAGCATCTACAAACGCAACACGTCAAATAATAAACTTTCATTTTACATTTTGTTAAAAACAAAATGGGCGGCACGGTGCCAAGTGGTTAGCACGGGTACCTCACAGCGCCAGGGACTGGGGTTCAATTCCGGCCTTGGGTCACTGTCAGTTCAGAGTCTACACGTTCTCCCGGTGTCTGCGTGGGTTTCCTCCGGGTGCTCCGGTTTCCTCCCACACTCCAAAGATGTGCAGGTTAGCTGGATTGGCCATGTTAAATTGGCCCTTAGTGTCAGGGGATTAGAAGAGTTACAGAGAATGAGAAACTTCGTTTGTTCTCATTGGAACGACAGAGGTTGAGGGGCGACCTGATAGAAGTCTACAAGATTATGAGGGGCATGGACAGAGTGGATAGTCAGAAGCTTTTTCCCAGGGCGGAAGAGTCAATTACTAGAGGGCACAGATTTAAGGTGCGAGGGGCAAATGCGTGGGGTTACGGAGAGTGGGCCTAGGTGGGATTGTGGTTGGTGCAGACTCGATGGGCTGAATGGCCTCCTTCTGCGCTGTAGGGATTCTATGGAAAACTGCAAAGTATTCATTTCATGGAATCATAGAATTGTTGCTGAACAGAAGATGGCCATTCAGCCTGCATGTCTGTGTTGGCTCTTTGCAAGAGCAATTTGGCTAGTCTCACTCCCCCATCCTTTTCCCTGTGACTCTGCAAATCTTTTCCCTACAGGTGCTTATCCCAATTCCCTTTCCAAAGCCCCGTCTGAATCTATCTCCTCCACAATCTGAGGCAGCACATTCCACAGCCTGAGCATCCACTTTGCTGGAAAAAGATTTTCCTCAGCTCAGCTTTTGTTCTTTTTCTGATCGTTTTAAATCTGTGCTCTTGCTTCTCAACACTCCAGCCAATGGTGTTAAGCTCCAGATCAGAAACCCCAAGATATATCATCAAGTTAGATTACAGCCCAACTATTTGCTATTTTGGCATTGTGAGGATATGATATTTTACTCCGGGTGTGATTCTATTGGCACACTCGGAAGCTTCTATCTAAAAAACTTTATTTAACAATACAGCTCAACTATAACAAATAAATTAGCTGAACATTTACCAATTGAAATACTTAAAAATGCAAGATACAGTTCTTAACTGCTAACCTATCCCTATGAGTTCCAATTCAAGCAATATTCCTCTTACAGGCTTAACAAAAAGGGCGGCACAGTTTTACAGTGGTTAGCACTACTGCCTCACAGCGCCAGGCACCCGGGTTCGATTCCCAGCTTGGATCACTGTCTGTGCGGAGTCTGCACGTTCTCCCCGTGTCTGCATGGGTTTCCTCCGGGTGCTCCGATTTCCTCCGACAGTCCAAAAGACATGCAGGTTAGGTGCTAAATTCTCCCTCAGTGTACCCGAACAGGCACTGGAGTGTGGCGACTAGGGGATTTTCACAGTAACTTCATTGCAGTGTTAATGTAAGCCTTACTTGTGACACTAATAAATAAACTTAAACCTGTCTTCAAAATCAGTTAGCAACCCCCAGGGCTTACATGCTTGAAATTGTTAACATTCCTGTCCATTGACAGCCTCAAACAGCAGCCTCCAGAGAGAGAGAGAGGGAGAGACAGAGAGACAGAGACAGAGAGACACAGAGAGAGACAGAGAAAGACAGAGAGAGAACCTTTCAGAACCAGGCAGAAACTGACTGTTTTTAAATGAAAGAGAAACTGTGTATCTTCCCTGCAAGCATAGCTCCACCCATTAGCACATGACTCTGTCTCTTGTCAATCAACATAATCAAAACCCGACTCTGAAACGCCGGGGGGGAAACCAAATAAATGAAAATGCATTAACTCAGATTAAAAGCAAACACATCCTTGCTAAAATCAATCATTTTCCTGCATTCTCAGCGTGTGAGCTGTTGGTGCCCAGACAAGTCAGCACCGTAAAATAAAGCTGAATTTTAAACTTACCCCTTGCAAGAAACATGATAAAAACACATTTCTTAAGGGCACAGTATCATCGCAATGGGAACGGCTTCTCCCGATCTCTTCTTTATGGAGACGAACTCCAGCTCCTCCAATCTATCCATGGGATTAAAATCCTTCATCCCTGGAACCAATCTCGTGCATCCCCAGAATACTCCAGCTGAGACCCTCCTTGCTTTTGTACCCAATTTGTCTCACTGGGGTCTTGCTGTTCCCTTTAGAATTGCACCCAAAAGGACATTTACCAATGACTTTTTGCCTTCAGGCTGTTGAATGGCTCTGGGGTAAATCTCGACCCTGAACAATAAGGAATGAACCGACAACCTGTGATACATCTCACTCCATCTCTAATTCACAAACAGTCTGTGAGCTAGGAGCTGGAGGTCATTCGGTCTTCGTGCTCTGCTATTTGATTGGCCGATCTGATTGTGACCTCAACTCCACATTCCGCCCAGCCCTGATAACCTTTGACACCCGTGTCATTCCAGGATCTAACTCAGCTTTAAAAATATTCAATCACCCACAGCCTGCACTGCTCTCTGGGAAGAGAGTTCCACAGACAAACAACCTCAGAGATACAAGTGCCTCTCATTCTTCCGAAATGGGCGGCACGGTAGCACAGTGGTTAGCACTGCTGCTTCACAGCTCCAGGGTCCCAGGTTCGATTCCTGGCTCGGGTCACTGTCTGTGTGGAGTTTGCACATTCTCCTCGTGTCTGTGTGGGTTTCCTCTGGGTGCTCCGGTTTCCTCCCACAGTCCAAAGATGTGCGGGTTAGGTTGATTGGCCAGGTTAAAAAAAAATTGCCCCTGAGATGCGTAGGTTAGAGGGATTAGCGGGTAAATATGTGGGGGTAGGGCCTGGGTGGGATTGTGGTCGGTGCAAACTCAATGGGCCGAATGGCCTCCTTCTGCACTGTAGGATTTCTATGACATTTATTTTTAAACAGAGGCCAGAATTTTACAGTCTCACTCGTCCCGAAACTGTAAAACCTCACCCGAGGTCAACAGACCTTTCCATGGTCCGCCCCTCGCCCACTCCGATTCCGATGAGGACAGGCCATTAAAATTCCGGCCTGTGTCCCTTAGTTCTAGTCTCTCCCACAAGGGGGAACACCCCTTCAGGATTCTGGTTTCTCCTCACTGGGTGATCCGATCATTTAAGTCACTGGGCAGGATTTTACAGCCTCGCTCAACCCGAAACCATAAAATCCCACCCGCGATCAACAGACATAGAAACATAGAAGATAGGAGCAGGAGGAGGCCATTCGGCCCTTCGAGCCTGCTCCGCCATTCATCACCATCATGGCTGATTGTCCAACTCAATAGCCTAATCCTGCTTTCTCCCCATAACCTTTGATCCCATTCGCCCCAAGTGCTATATCCAGCCGCCTCCTGAATACATTCAATGTTTTGGCATCAACTACTTCCTGTGGTAATGAATTCCACAGGCTCACCATTCTCTGGGTGAAGAAATGTCTCCTCATCTCCGTCCTAAATGGTCTACCCTGAATCCTCAGACTGTGACCCCTGATTCTGGACTCCCCCCACCATCGAGAATATCCTCCCTGCATCTACCCTGTCTAGTCCTGTTAGAATTTTATAAATCTCTATGAGATCCCCCCTCATTCATCTGAACTCCAGGGAAAACAATCCTAACCTAGTCAATCTCTCCTCATACATCAGTCCTGCCATTCCTGGAATCAGCCTGGTAAACCTTCGCTGCACTCCCTTGAGAGCAAGAACATCCTTCCTCAGAAAAGGAGACCAAAGCTGCACACAGTATTCTAAAATTCCAGGTCCACCGCTCGCCTGCTCCGATTCCCATGGTGGGCAGGGCGGTAAACTTCTGGCCAAGGTCTATGCCACTCTCTTTGAAGAGCGAAGCTAGAACCTTAGCCAATCAAAACCCAAATCTGAAAGTTGCTGTGACCAGATTGAATGTAAAAAATCTGAATGAAATCTGACTAAACTCAATAATAATCTCAAGGTCTTTATCAGAGTTGAGGCAACCCATTCACCTGCACAATTCTGAGGTAAAACAAGGGATTACAATGGTGACAACAATGTCCTTCCATACCTGTCCAATCTGATTTCATTCCTGATGGATGGGATGAAGGGTCTCTTCCCGATTCTGGCTGGGAGAATCCCGAATGAAAATATTTCAGAGATAGGCAGGTTGGGTGATTGGACAAGTTGTCCCAAAGTGCTTTCCCACCAAGGAAGGGCTTCTGAAGTGTAGTCACTGCTGTAATGTGGGAAACACCACTGCCAAATGGTACACAGCAAGATCCCACAACTGCCATGTGATAATGACTAGATAATCTGTTTTAGTGACCCTGGTTGAAGGATATATGCCTTGCTCTTCGATCTGAGGCAGGAGATTGGGCGTCACGGTGGCACAGTGGTTAGCGCTGCTGCCTCACAGCGCCAGAGACCTGGGTTCAATTCCTGGCTTGGGTCACTGTCTGTGCGGAGTCCGCACGTTCTCCCCATGTCCACGTGGGTTTCCTCTGGGTGCTCCGGTTTCCTCCCACAGTCAGAAAGACATGCTGGTTAGGTGCATTGGCTGTGCTAAAGTTTCCCTCAATTTGCCCGAACAGGCACCGGAGTGTGGCCATTAGTGGACTTTCACAGTAACTTCATTGCAGTGTTGATGTAAGCCGACTTGTGACGAATAAATAATTTAGTACATTTGCTGCAGATTGGTCTTAGTAATGCTTCATTAGAAAAAAGACAGCCCTGACAGTGTAGCACCCCCTCAGTATTTGTACTGGGAGTGTCAGCCCAGATAATACACTCAGGTTTCTGACGTGGGAGTTGAACCCACACTGTTCTAACACACAGTGTGAGAGTGTGACTCACTAAGCCATGGTTAAGGGAAATGAGCTGAAGGAAATCAGCATTAGTAGAAATATGGTTTTGGGGAAACTGATGGGATTGAAGGTGGATAAATCTCCAGGTCCTGATAATCTTCATCCCAGAGTACTTAAGGAAGTGGCCCTGGAAATAGTAGATCCATTGGTGGTTATTTTCCAAAATTCTTTGGACTCTGGAATAGTTCCTACAGATTGGAGGGTAGCTAATGTAAGCCCACTATTCAAAAAGGGAGGTAGAGAGAAAACAGAGAACTATAGACCAGTGAGCCTAACGTCAGTACTGGGGAAGTTGCTAGAGTCCATTATCAAGGATTTCATAACTCAGCATTTGGAAGGCAGTGGTATAATCAGACAAAGTCAGCATGGATTTACAAAAGGGAAATCATGCTTGACCAATCTATTGGAATTCTTTGAGGATATAACTAGTAGAGTCGACCAAGGAGAACCAGTAGATGTGATTGATTTAGACTTTCAGAAGGCTTTCAACAAGGTCTCACTTAACAGACTATTATGTAAGGCACAAAAAAAGTGCAGTTTGACTGAGTCAGGTGGAAGACAAGCCATTACATGAATGAAACCTCCAGGAATGGGTTCAACCAAAGTTGGCCGTCCTGATAAACTCTGTGAGCCCTGCAGTCTCCGGTTTACACTCGATCATGGCAGTTTTGAAAATATGAATATTGTAACATCACAAAGGACAACTCACAAAGCATTTCATATCCAGGTAGATTGCAGAATATGCTGGTCACAGCCTGTGCTCCCTTGTGTCTAGACTAAAGACATGTTTGCAAAGGTAATGAATGATCCACTAAGTGTTATAACCTCATTCCTGTGGCTGTGTTAGCAGACAGTCATTTGCTTCACTCCAGAAGGTGGTCCAGAGATTATATACACTATGAAACTTTGGTGTTTGGACACAGTTTGGTAATTTTGAGGACACTTTTAAAATAAATCTCTCATCTTGTTTGGGAAGTCGGCAAGCTCAGATTTCAGATTGTCCTGCAAGTCTCCGCCACAGATACAATGTACAAAAAGTTAATAATATTCCAATAAAATAGAAATATTCATTGTAATTGACTCAGGACTCTGTTAAAATTCTAACCAGACACATTGTACAAAACTTAATTGTGTGAGACTGGTGCAAACTTCCACTCACTGCAGTGAACTCACTCAAAAACTGAATCTTAACTTGCACCAAGTCTCATTCACCCAACACCCCCAGTGTTCACTGACCTGTTTCCAGTATTCCCAATGTCTCAGTGTTCAAGTTCTCGTCCAGTCCCTCCATGACCTCTCTCCTCCCAAAATCTGTAACCTTTCCCAATCCAACCACCCTCTGAGACTCGATAGTCACTCCCGGGACAGCTCTGACTTTAATCACTTCATCATTACTGGCTGTGCCTTTAGTTCCTTGGGCCCTAACTTTTTTTGTGTCACAAGTAAGGCTGACATTAACACTGCAATGAAGTTACTGTGAAAATCCCCCAGTCGCCACACTCCGGTGCCTGTTCGGGTACACTGAGGGAGAATTTAGCATGGCCAATCCACCTAACCAGCACGTCTTTTGGAATGTGGGAGGAAACCGGAGCACCCGGAGGAAATCCACGCAAACAAGAGGGGTAAGGTGCAGACTCCGCACAGACAGTGAGTGACCCATGCCGGATCCATGCCGGGGTTTCCAGCATTTTTTTCCCTTAGTTTGGAGTATAAAGTATTTTGATTCCTCAGGATCAGTGCAAGCAGATCTCAAATGTTCAGAGTGACCCGCAGGGGATCAGAGAGATCAGCTCTTGGGGGTCAGAAAGATTAACCCTCAGGATCAAACAGGTAAACTCTCCAGATCAAAATGATCAATTCTTGGGATCACATCGATCATATCTTGGGATCAGAAAGATCAGCCCTTGGGATCAAAAGGATCAACTATTGAGATCAGAAAGATCAACTTTTGCAATCAGAAGTATAACCCTCGAGGTCAAAAAGATCAGCTCTTGGGATCAACTCTGAGGTTCAGGGAGATCAGCTCTCCAGGGGATTGGAGGGATCAGCCCTCTGGGTGGGATGGTTGGACAGCACTCAGTGAGGTATCAATTGTGGAGAGTTTCCTGAATTCCCAATATCCAGTCCAATCCTGCCACAAGCAAAACCCTTTCCACATTCTTCACAAGGGACAGAATCATGACTGGGGAGTTGGGGAGGGGGTGACCTGTGTGGGGGGGGGGGGGGGGGGGGGGGGGTGAGCTGGGGGGGTGGGGGGGGAATTGTTATTGAACAAATTTCACTACAGCTAAGCATCATAGAAAATCATAGAATCATAGAAACCCTACAGTGCAGAAGGAGGTCATTCTTCCCATCGAGTCTGCACCGACCACAATCCCAGCCAGGCCCTATCCCCACATCCCTGCATATTTACCCATTAATCCCTCTAATCTACACACCTCAGGACTCTAAGGGGCAATTTTTAGCATGGTCAATCAACCTAACCCGCACATCTTTGGAGTGTTGGTCATGTGATCAAACTGCTGGAATGCGAGCTGGTTAACCTCTGAATGTCTAATCCAGTAACATTGCTGCGATATTGACCCCCCCCCCCCACACCCCCACCCATCTCCCCCCACCCCCACCCCCCCCACTCATCTCCCTCCATACCCCCACCCATCTCCCTCCCCCCCCCCCACCCATTCCACCCCCCCCCCCCCCCCCACACCCCGCCACACCAACAATAAACAATAAAATCCGATCTCTGGGTGAAAGTCCGCCTCTGCAGTCGTTCCCATACAATGACTCTTTAGTCTTTAGTTATTCTTGGGATATTTTGCATGTGGAACGGTCGCATGTTGGTGAGATCAGGCAGGGTGGAGAGGGATTGGGGGGGGTGCCGGTGATACATTTCTATAACAATCCAGTTGTGTTATTGTTAAATGACCTCCTGCTAGTTTAGAATCACTATCACTGGGATTCTGTGTCCCAATCTGAATGCTCGATTCGAACAATAACTTGCATTTAGGTTTAGTGAAAATATTCCAAGGTGCCCACCCAACAATATACAAAAGGGACAAAAACAAAAATTGCTGGAAAATTCCAGCAGGCCAGGCAATATCTGTGAGGAGAAACAGGGTTCGGAGGAGATATCCACAAAGCCAAGGTTTTGTTCCTTGACTTTCCACATTCTGCTCAAAATAAATCTCAAATGGATTTGACTGGACAACAACTTCAATATTGTGTAATGAAATACTTCTCAGGGTAGGACCAGTTAGAAGCTGTGAAGCCGGATCCATGGGGAACTGGAGAGAACCTTAGATAGATACCCTACAGTGCAGAAAGAGGCCCTTCGGCCCATCGAGTCTGCACCGACCACAATCCCACCCAGGCCCTATCCCCGTATCCCACCCACTAATCCAGACAACTCAGAACACTAAGGGGCAATTTTAGCATGGCCAATCAACCTAACCTGCACATCTTTGGACTGTGGGAGGAAACCGGAGCACCCGGAGGAAACCCACGCAGACACGAGGAGAATGTGCAAACTCCACACAGACAGTGACCCAAGCCAGGAATCGAACCCAGGTCCCTG
The DNA here is from genome assembly GCF_964213995.1 of Mustelus asterias. Classification (NCBI taxonomy): domain Eukaryota; kingdom Metazoa; phylum Chordata; class Chondrichthyes; order Carcharhiniformes; family Triakidae; genus Mustelus; species Mustelus asterias. The sequence goes on along the minus strand of NC_135801.1, from coordinate 2,861,893 downwards.
GAGCTGTGAAGCAGCAGTGCTAACCACTGTGCTACCGTGCCGCCCTTCTAGTTTAGACTCATGTCCCAACCATAGAAACATAGACATAGAAGCCAGAAACTCTCTAACTTGTTGCCAGTGTGAGCTGATGATTGGTGAGCTGGGGGCAAAGGGGGGAGAAGAGATTCTGGAACCTCAGTGAATGAAGGGGCCAATAGTCCATCTCCTGAACCAATGACACTTAAGGATTGACAAAGAAATGGAGGAATGGCAGAGAAGAGTATGAAGTGAATTAGAATCAAATCAAAAACTTGGAGAGAAATGGAGGGAGCGAAAGATTGGATTAAGGGAAATGGGGGTAACAAAAATTATAATGCAAAAAGTCTCCACCAACAATTCACTACCTGAAGGAATGAGAATCCAAGGTTTCGTTATTCTCTTTCTGGGCTGGAGAGGTTGGATGAGATTACAGGAACACAGATGTCCCCATTAAAAAGACACATCTTTAAAAAGATACCAGCCCGAACTTGCTGCAGTGAGTTTCACAGCAATGAATGCCACAAATTCTTGAAAGTCATGGGGATCTCCTGCTGCCAGTGAGGCAAATAGCACAAATTGTCCAGTAACTTGTGGCCTTTCACAGTTCAGGGCAAGCACTCCCTCAGCACAAACTGCCTCAGGGATTCGGCATTAATAACGGTGAGTGCCATTAAGCCCACAATCGCTTTGGCATCAGGTTCTGGCCCAGGATGTACCTTCCAGACAAGACCCGGTGTGTTTCACTCAATAGAGAGAGTGTTCTGTTCATTAGACCCTACTTGCTCCTGCAGACTGTATTCATTATGGTTTGTTTAGGGAACAGTGGCTAAAATGATGTCTGGTACACAATGTGATAATGACCTGTCTGCTGTCAGTCACTGGAACGATGCAGCCCATTACCTCACCCACTGGAACACTGGTGAAAATAATCATTTAGTCATTGATTATACTGTGTCTATTAGACCTTCAATTTTTAAAAATCTGAAAATAATTTAGTAACTGGTGTTAAGATAAGACAGACACGTTACAAATACAGCTCTGCATTACATTCTTCCCATGCCTGGGTAACATCCCACTACACCTTCCCTGACTATTTACAGTTGATTAACACTCAGGGACGAAATCCAAGCAAATTAACTGAGATCCCCGCGAATAAAGGGTTAAATCTAAAATTTAGGCTACTTCCAAGGCAGCAAGGAAGATTGGTTTAAGAGCTACCTGAAATTCTCCACTGATTTTAAAGGAGTCTAAAATCAGACTGGGTGTAAGAGCAGAATTGCACCCATCGGGTGCAGGCTGGAAGGGCCAAATGGCCTCCTACTGCTCCTATCTTAATTCACCTAATCTACATACCTTGGGACACAAAGGGGCAATTTAGCATGGCCAATCCACCTAACCTGCACATCTTTGGAGTGTGGGAGGAAACCGGAGCTCCCGGAGGAAACCCACGCAGACACGGGGAGAATGTGCAAACTCCATTATATTATGTTGTAGCGTCTGCATGGTCTCCCCAATGTACCATGCCTCGGGACATCCTTTCCTGCAGCATATCAGGTAGACAACGTTGGTCGAGTTGCAAGAGTATGTACCGTGTACCTGGTAGATGGTGTTCTCACGTGAGATGATGGCATCCATGTCGATGAACCGGCACGTTTTGCAGAGGTTGCTGTGGGAGGGTTGTGTGGTGTCGTAGTCACAACGTTGTCGACCTGATACGCCGCAGGAAAGGATGTCCCGAGGCATGGTACATTGGGGAAACCATGCAGACGCTACAACAACGGATGAATGAACACCGCTCGACAATCACCAGGCAAGAGTGTTCTCTTCCTGTTGAGGAACACTTCAGCGGTCACGGGCATTCAGCCTCTGATCTTCAGGTAAGCGTTCTCCAAGGCGGTCTTCACGACACATGACAATGCAGAATCGCTGAGCAGAAACTGATAGCCAAGTTCCGCACACATGAGGACAGCCTCAACCGGGATCTTGGGTTCATGTCACACTATCTGTAACCCCCATGACTTGCCTGGGCTTGCAAAATCTCACTGGCTGTCCTGTCTGGAGACAATACACATCTCTTTAACCTGTGCTTAATGCTCTCTCCACTCACATTGTCTGTACCTTTAAGACTTGATTACCTGTAAGGACTCGCATTCCAATCATTATTTTGTAAATTGAGTTTGTGTCTTTATATGCCCTGTTTGTGAACAGAATTCCCACTCACCTGATGAAGGAGCAGCGCTCTGAAAGCTAGTGGCTTTTGCTACCAAATAAACCTGTTGGACTTTAACCTGGTGTTGTGAGACTTCTTACTGTGTTTATCTCCAGCCACCTAGTGCTGGTGTTTCTGCTCCACTCAATCCCCCTCCATCCCATCAGCATCTCCTTCTATTCCTTTCTCCCTCATGTTTATCCCACTTCTCCTTAAATACATTCATCCTATTCATCTCAACGAAACTTGTGAGATCCACAATCGCCCCATTCTCTGGGTAAAGATATTTCTCCTGAATTCCTGATTGGGTATATTAGTGAGAATGTCTTAAGCTTTGAAATCCCCACACAATGAAATACCTTCTCCGTGTGTTCCCTATCAAGCCCCTTATAATTTAAACGATCTCTATGTGGTCACCCCTCAGTGTTTTCTCAAAAAGAGCAAAGAGACCCCAGGCTGGCACAGTTTTCTCTTTGATTTCAGTGCCGGGATCTGTGAGGTGCTGTTGAAAGAGCCTTGATGAATTGTTGCATTGCGGTTGTAGATGGTACACACGGCTGCCTCCCACCAGGTGCAATTCTGCTCTTACACCCAGTCTGATTTTAGACTCCTTTAAAATCACTGGGGAATTTCAGGTAGCTGTTAAACTAATCTTCCACCCATCCTGCAACAAGTTATGTTGAAATGAGCCTTTATGATTCACTTTTAAAACATTCGCCCCTTTGATATTCAGTACGCCCTGGTGGTTTTATATATTTAAACTGGTTTGCAATCTTTTTTATGCTTTGGTTAGGCACGAAGTTCTGTTGAAAGTTAAAACTGGTGCCCAACTATCTATAAAAACAGAAAGTGTTTACTTTAACTCTGGCCCTGTGAAAAAGTACACAGTGCCATGATTTTACTTGACGCCAAGCTGTGGGAAACATAACGTTTCATACAAGAAATAAAAACAGCTCCTACTTTTCTTGTGTTTATTTATTTCTGGTGTGAGGAGGAGGTTTAGCAAATATCCTTACCCAAACCTCTGCAACCTCTCAGAAAACAGCGCTTGCACTGAAATAAACCCCTGTCTGTCCCAAATATTATTTTAAAACCTCCCTCGGTATTTTTTCTGGAATGTTAGCTGTTATAAACATGATTATTTAAATCAAAGCACTTGAATCTTAGTGGAGTTGGTAGGAATGCGGTTTTCTGCTTTTCCCATCAGGAGGTCCCGTGTCCACATGCCTAGTGGAAATTTTGTGCGTAAGCTGTCACACTGTGATTACACTCACGAACAAACACTCAGTTATGTCTGATTCCATTTCTCACCTCTCTTTAAGGTCTCTCGCTTGCTCTCGCATTGAGCTGCTAATGTGTAAAACCTACACTCACAGAAGCAATGATTGTTGGATATAAGATTAATACTGTGTGGAGTTAGACACCTAACATGAAAAGATCATTGAAGTTACCAATCTTACACTGCTGTTATGTATTCTGAGTGCGAGGATCCCCTCACTAAATTCTCAGTGAATGGTACATATCTTGGGACATATAGAGAGAGACTTATTGTGTATATGGCTGTTCTTGATGCCAACATTCAGTGCCTCTGTCTATATAAGCCGTGCTTGTGAACCTGCCTCCACTCACCTGATGAAGGAGCAGCGCTCCGAAAGCTCGTGATTCCAAATAAACCTGTTGGACTTTAACTGTGCCCACCCCAGTCCAACACCGACATCTCCACCTCAACTTTCAGTGAGAAAGTTATTCAGTTCCTCAAAAGATTGCTCTCTTTACTAAATGCAGAAATCCACAAAGGATTCATTGGTAATAACTTCCTTCCTCCACCAGTCTTAGTCAACAGGTAAACTACACCCACAGAGGTGAGCATGTGTCACAGTGAAGCAGGATTAGGTTTTGCCTGTGGGGGAGTTTTGTGGTTGGTTTTCAGCCCTGTCTCATTTGTGATTCTCAACATGGACAGATGAGTAAACAGCTTAAAATTTCTAACTGGGAACCCGACAAACAAATAAATATCACTTCCACCCTCTGATTACACAGAAACTCATTTCATCCAGGAAGGCTGGTCATCATGGCAAAACCTTCTGACAAACCATACAGCAACAACCTCCCCCTTTCTCTGTGTAGCCCCATGTTTGCCCACACGGTTCCACACAGATATTCTATATGAGTGACATTCCAAATGCTCTCCCCTCCAGCTCTCCCCTCTTTGCCAGGGATGCAACCTCAGCTGACACAACGACACAAAAAGAACAAAGAAAATTACAGCACAGGAACAGGCCCTTCGGCCCTCCACGCCTGTACCCACTATGCTTCCCGACTGAACTAAAACCCCCTACCCGCTCGGGGACCGTATTCCTCCAATCCCATCCTGTTCATGTATTTGTCAAGACGCCCCTTAAAAGTCACTATCGTATCTGCTTCCACTACCTCCCCCATCAATGAGTTCCAGGCACTCACTACCCTCTGTATAAAGAACTTGCCTGGTACATCTCCTTTAAACCTTCCCCTCACACCTTAAACCTGGGTCCCCGAGTAATTGACTCTTCCACCCTGGGAAAAATCTTCTGACTACCCACTCTGTCCATGAACCTCCATCGTTCCAGTGACAACACGTCTATCTTGATTCACTGAGATTTTGTTGGTTTACACAGCGGAATGTAGAACTTTAGCAGGAGTGGTGACAGACACAGGTTAAAATCTGATGATGAGTGTAGGGCTGGAGGTGATTCCAGAGGTTGGCCGGGGGGGGGGGGGGGGGGGGGGGGGGGGGCGGGGCGGGGGGGGGGGGGGGTGCTGAGGACACAGACCAGCTTGAAAACATGAATGAGAATTTTAAAATGAAAGTTTCGTGGCCAGGGATCAATGTGGTCAGTGAACACAACTGACAAAAATTTCCAGAGAGCGAACTTTGGGATTATAGAAACATAGAAACTAGAGCAGGGGTAGGCCATTCGGCCCTTCAAGCCTGCCCCGCCATTCATCAAGATCATCAAATTCAATATCCTGATCTCCCCTTCCCTCCATATCCCTTGATCCCTTTAGCCCCAAGAGTTATATCTAATTTCTTCTTGAAATCACACAATGTTTTGGTCCCCTCGGGATCTTATATGTTTCAATAAGATCATCTCTCATTCTTCAAAACTCCAATGGATACAGACACAGCCTGTCCAATTTTTTCCTCTAAAGATTATCTCCCTCCCATTTCCTTCCATCCAGTACAGTTGAATAACCTTCTCGGGAATGTTACCATTGCATTTATATCGTTCTGAAATGAGGAGACAAAGCTGTACATAGTACTCCAGATGTGGTCTCACTAACACCCTGTACACATACTGTAGCAACATTTCCCTACTTTTATATTCCATTCCCTTGCAATAAATGACAACTAAAACTCCTTCCTAAAACCAACACAAACTTCCTCACTCGATAGCTGACTGCGTGAATAAACATCTCAATAATAAAGAAAAAAGTAATCTGATACATAAAAACGTAAAACAAAGAATAAAACTCAATAGAAAATAACTCAATATAAAAGAACTTAATACAGTTGAAGTTTATTTATTAGAGTCACAAGTAGGCTTACATTAACACTGCAATGAAGTCACTGTGAAAATTCCCTAGTCGCCACACTCCGGCGTCTCTTTGGGTACACTGAGGGAGAATTTAGCGTGGCCAATGCACCCTAACCCGCACGTCTTTCAGACTGTGGGAGGAAACCGGAGCACCCGGGGGAAACCCACGGCAGACACGGGGAGAATGTGCAGACTCCGCACAGACAGTGACCCAAGCTGGGAATCGAACCTGGGTCCCTGGCGCGGTGAGGCAGCAGCGCTAACCCACTGTGCCATCGATACAAAAACTCCATACAAAGAAACCGCAATACAAATATGGTAATGAGACAATGCAGGTCAGCTGACTGATGATCCAATCATAATGCCCGATGTCACAATGGGGGTTGGGGCCTCTGAGTCTGAGCCAATGGGAGTGGAGGGTGAGAGAGAAACTCAATTACAATCATTCGTCTCAACTCAACTCCTGGCACCAGGTGAGAGCTCCTGTTTGTTGTATTAGCTGGAGGGTGGAGATGAGAGGGTTAATAATCCTTTTGTTGCCGATAGCCCAGAACAAAATGTCAATTCAGTCCATTTTGCTTCAAAGAAAATTACCCTCAATCAGTTCACTAATCAGATTGGCTTATTGTCATTTCCAGGATGCTGCTTTGGCTGCCCAATATCAATTATTACATCAGGAGCCACATTTTAGAACTATTTCATTGGTTGTTAAATACTTTGACTCTCCTGAGGTTGAGGCAGATGCAAGAAAGACTTGCATTTGTTAATGAGTTGTAAAGATTCGAGCGATGAGTATTAATCACTCAGGTGTGGACGGCTCCGAATGCGATATCACACAGGGATAGCGCCAGTCAGATCAGCAACCCATGGAGCTTTCATTAAGCCTGACTGAGGGGAAGTTTGCTCATTGTGAACTGAGACCTCCTGTTA